>NW_012283619.1:0-45766 GCF_000151885.1 Dipodomys ordii
TGCTTTGCACTGAGTGTATACTCAGGGTGATACATACTCAACCCTTCAAAGGGTGGTGTGTATGGAGTCTTAACATAGGGTGCTATGTGCTGAGTCCTGAGAAAGAGTGCTACGTGCTGAGTTTTTCAAAGTGTGCCATGCACTGAGTACTATACACTGCGTGCTATGGACTCCCTCCTTCAAAGGGTGCTGTGTGCTGAGTCATCCCAAAGGCTACTATATGCTAAGTCCTTCAAAGGGCACATTGTGCTGAGTCAGGGTACTTTGTGCTGTTTTTTGAAGTATGCTGTGTGCTGAGTTATCCCAAAGGGTGCTATGCTCTGAGTCCCTGAGAGGTAGTTTTCCCCAACAATTTCTCTCAGTCTCTCAGTCTCAGTCTCTCTCTCTCTCTCTCTCTCTCTCTCTCTCTCTCACTGGGTCACTGTGCATGTGCTTGATATGTGGAGTGGAGAGGCTTGGAGAAGAGTCTCCTCTAGTGGTGGGAGATTCTATCCCTTGAGCAACTGCAAGGGTTGGTGGAGAGTGCTGAGCTGAGGTGAGGCTGTAATTCCCATGGCCTGGAAGCCTTAGAGCCCAGTCAGGGCTGTTCTTGTGGGCAAGAGTAGGGGTCAGAGCCAAGGTGAAGAGGAGACTGGGCCAAGGGGAGAAGGAGGCAGGGCCCAGGGGCCGCACTGTGGACGCAGCAGTGGCCAGAGTCTCGCAGGGGCAGGTGCACATGCCCAGAAAGTGTGAGGCGGCTGGCGAGAGGAGTGGACATAGAAAGAGAGAGCAGAGAGGAGCGAGGACAGGCACAAGGGGAAGTGGCTTCACATGCTGTGTTCGTGGATCAATAGAAAAATAGCCAAAACAAGAATAAAGGCAACAAATGTACAGCCAGGAAGAATATAGTTAGAATAAAGGTAGAGACAATAAAGGTGCAGCCAAGTTCAAAAAAGTTCTATAGTTTATAGGCAAACACCCGGGGAGATTTTCTCCTGATAGCATTATGCAAATTGGAGTGGTATCTGTCATTCCTTCATAATTAATTGTTTGAGAAGTCATATGAGAATTAGAATAGTCCTCCAAACCCCTAGCAGGTCACTATTATTTGTCATTTCTTGTATTATATTCTAATCCCCCTCCCCTATCCCACGGGATGTAGAAGAGGAGGATTAGGAACATATGCCTAGTATTGTTCTTGCCTGCACAGCAATAATGGCAAGCATAGCAAGAAACATATTTTCAACAGTGATAGTTTCCTGCAGAAACCACAATCTCCTCCGCAGAACGGGTGAGTTTTTTAATTTGTTCCCAGGTTGGTGGTTGGGCTTCTTTTGTTGTCTTTGCCTGTTGAGGAGAAAGGTGAAGACTTTTGAGCTTTTGCATTGCTTTCTTCATTTGCATCTTCTGTGTTTTTTTTCCTGGGTTTCTCTTATTTTTGTAGGGGCACACGAGTCAGTTGAGATTCCAGATGGGTGACTCGGCATCCTGTGGAAACACATATGTATACCCTCTTCCCGAGGTAATTAATACATCAGGCCCTTTCCAGGTGCCTGTGAGCAAATCTTTCCTTTTAACTTTTGGCTGAACTTTAAATACAATTTTGCTCCAATATTTTTGCATAAGTGTAAGATTTTGTTCATTAGTATTAAGGTGATTAATTACAAATAAAGCATGATGGTTTCTCTAGTTAATAAATCAGCCATCATATTTCCAAATGAAAGAGGACCTGGTAAATTTGTATGTCTCTTATGTGTTCAATAAATAATTTTTCTTTTCTAAGTTGAATTAATTTTTGAAACTGTTGTAATAAGTCTATAATTTTTGATTGTCCTGATAAAAGAGCTGTCTCTATGGCGGGAAATAAGTTAACCACATGCTTAGAGTCTGTGTAAATGTTATGCTGCTAGGGAAACATGGTTAAAGCTAAAATTACAGCAATAATTTCCGCCTGTTGCTCTGAAATGTCAAATGCCCTTTTAATAATAGGGGAGTGGACTGGAATGTATACCACTGAAGTTCCATTTGAGGACCCATCAGTAAAAACTGTTAGAGCTCCTTCTAAAGGTGTTGTTACCACTAATGGAAAATGGTTTTTACCTCTTCCACAAATTTTAATAAAGGATGTTGAGGAACATGAAATTTTATTTGTCCTGTATAATTTAATAATGCTAATCCCCATTCTCATCATTCTGTAATAATATTTTAATTGTTGTTTATTATAAGGTATAATTATATTATTCATTTCTTTCTCAAATAACTCTTGGGACCTACTCCATGCCTTGACAATGAGTTGGCTGCACAAATATACATAAGAAGCTATCATTCTTGTCTGACTATGAGGCAAGTGAAGCCATTTCAGGATCCATCTTGCCATAAACATCTTGTATGAGTATAATATGTCTTTAATATTATAAAATCCCAGTTTTTATTATAGCCCAATTGGACCACTTTTGCTTGTAACTTTTCTTCCACCAATGAAATTTTTTCTAACATTATTAGAGTGAATTGTCTCTTAGATTTAGGATTAGAATCCCCTTTTAGGGCTTCAAACAATGGGTGTAATTCTCCTGTGGTAATTTTCAAGTAGGGTCTAACCCAATTTATGTTTCCTAGTAATTTTTGAAAATCATTTAATGTTTTTAATTTATCTAGCTTAATACTCATTTTTGTGACATGATGTATTATTTTTCCTAAATAATTTAAAGGTTTACTATGTTGAATTTTATCTGGAACAATAAGCAAACCAAAGTTGGTTAATTGTTCAATGGTTAATTGTTAAAATTTGTTCTGTTAAATGTTTACTTTCAGCAGCTATTAAAATATCGTCCATATAATAAATAATATAAGCATTAGAAAACTCTTCCCTAGTTTTTTGTAAAGCTTTATCAACAAATTGTTGACACAATGTAGGAGAATTTTTCATGCCATGTGGCAAGACCTTCCACTGATATCTCTTCCAGGGCCTTTTCAAATTACATGAGGGCACATGAAATGCAAATCTTTGAAAATCATTAGGATCCAATTTTATTGTAAAAAAACATCCTGAAAATCAATGATTATTATATAATGTCCTTTAGGAACAGCCACAGGAGATGGAAGTCTTGGCTGAAGAGCTCCCATGTCATACATGGTGTTATTAATGGCTCTGAGGTCTTGTAACATCCTCCATTTCCCAGATTTCTTTTTAATTACAAAAATTGGAATATTCCAAGGGCTATTGTATTCCTCTAAATGTCCTTTCTGTAATTGCTCATTTACTAATTGTTCTACAGCCTGTATCTTCTCTTGAGTTAGGGACCACTGATCAACCCACACAGGCTGATCATTTTTCCATGATATTGCATCAGCAAACTTCTCCTCAGTGGCCCCTATGAAAAATTTTGTACACTAAAGGAATCTGAAGTAACTAACTTTAGTTCCATGTTTTGCATAATGTTTCTGCCCCATAATGTAAGGGCAAAGAAGATATAATATAAGGTTGAAAGTTTCCAAATCTATTTTCACACTCCCATTTTAAAACTTTGAGCCATATCCAATCCCATTAATGTAGATTCTCTCTTCATAATTGGCCAGGATGAGGGCCAGTCTTTTCCTGCAATACATGTTGGTTCTGCCTCTGTGTCCAAGAGACCTTTAATAAGATTTCTATGGACTTTTATAGTTTTCATGGGTCTATCCTTAGAAATAGATTGTACTCAGGCCACAGTTTCTCTGGAACTGAAACCTTCTGTACCTCAATCTTCTTTTAGGATTTGATTTGGAAGATGGACATAATTTAAAATTAAGATTTGAGGTATTCTTTGATCCATATGTATTTGCATATATTCTTTGAAACATCTTACCAGTACTTTAATTTCCCCTTGATAATATGCATCAACTACTCCTGGTAATACCTCAAAATTTTGTTATAATTTGAGCTTCTACCAATTATCAAGCCCACTGTTCCTTCAATTACAGGACCATAAACTTGAGTGTCTATTAGCTGAACACCATACCTGATAGAAATAATGTAATCTCCTTTTGCTGCCAGATCTAACCCTGCACTTCCTGGAGTATCTCTTGGCAAATCCAATACTGTACATGGAGGAGACAAGGGATTTAATGAAACTGATCCCTTAGGGGATTTTTGTGTAACAGTAAGTGTTTCGCCTCTGTCGTTTATGGGGCTGAGGCAGCACCCCTCTTCTTGTTTTTATTTTTTTGTCTCCTTTTCTTCTGCTGTTAGGAGAATTCTATCCTTATGATATTTTGATCTACACTCATTTTTCCAATGATTGCCTTTCTTTCATCGTGGACAAAGTCCAGGCGCTTTACCCTTTTTATTGTTACTAGGTATATTTTGCTTTTGTTGACAATCTTTACTCATGTGTCCTGACTGGCCACATGAGAAATAGACCCCATTTCTGGCCTGAGGTCGTGTCTTATGTAATTTTTGTACATAAGCACTGAAGGGTTCTCCTTTCATTGCTGCAGCATATGCCATTCCTTGAATGGCTGCTGGTGAGGCATCTATGCATGCTTTAACATTATCTTGCAATGATCCCGTCAGTAACTGTAAAGTAGTTAATACATAACTTTTCATACTTGTTACTTCCTCCCTCATTTTTCTCACAGTTTTCCTTCTTCTCAATACCTCTCACAAGCTGTTATGTACATTTCCCATATATTGTCCTGTGAGCATTGCTATTGCATTGGTTTGCCCTTTGTCTTTTTTGTCACCATTTTGTTTTTCCTCTACCATTCCCTAATTAAGGTAAATGTATACACAAAATACAGGGTATCAAAATCAAATACAGCAGGGGATAAACCATAGGGAAAAAACCCAAAAGAAAATAGAAATCACATACTACATTAAAAACAGCAACCGCAAAAAAAGCTTCTGTTTCCATATCTTGGAGTTCATTTTGCTGTGCATCAGCTTATATGGTAATATATATGCATAACAAAGCCACTGGAAAAGAATAGTTGCATGGACACTATATATTGAAAACAACGTTAACTGTTTTTGATGGTAAAGGTGGAATTAGGATTGGTCAATTCGCGATTCTGGTAAAGGAATTTCAAAAGAGTTTTAAAATTATGATACGTATATTTTAATTCTTCAAAAATTTTAACAACATAGCCTATTAAGAAAATTTAAAATTGCCTGGGAAAAGAGCCTTTCATGCAAAGAAATCCATGGAGACTTAAGGAGAGAGAGCAATGTGGGTGAAGATAGCTCATTAAACAAACAAAAAAACAAACAAACCTCAGAAAACTTGCTGGAAATCCTGTAGGTTCCCTTGAGAATGTCCTTACCCAGGAAATATACTTTCAGTTTGTGATCAAGGTTATAGTGGAATTTAAATTCAAAGTTCTTTAAAAAAAAAGACATCAAAATTTGTGAATTGAACTTTAATTACCAAACTGTAATTCTCTGAAAAAGATATTTTGAGTCAAAATATTTAGAGAGAAAGTGCCCTGCACAATGAAAGAATGTATTGGGTTTACATTTTTCTGTTTGTAATTCTTTCCACAATGTCTTTGCACATGAAGCACTGAAACAGAAAAAAAATCTGATAGGATAATTCAAACCAATGATTTCACATTTCTAAGTGGCTTACAAAAAAATAATATCCTTATTAAGATGAGATAGTGAACACTTCTCTTATTACATAAGCCAAAAATATTTGGGATCAGAAAAGAGTTGAGGAAATGGAAAAGGTAAGAAAACTGTTCTTAGAAGCCCTAGATAAGCATATGGGCTTCAACAGTGGAGAGAGGCCAAAACTTTTTGATATAGATTCTCTTAATATTTTAGCTACCTAAAGTGATTTTATAGAGCCTATTAGGCTCACTATGATGCAGAACAGATTGAATGAAGACATGAAAATAAATTCCACATCCGAATGAAGCAACTTAAAAGAGTTTTAAATGAGAAACCATGAAGATGGAGCAATGGGGGAGGCCTTATAGTCCTTCAGCTTAACTAAACTTGAAACCAAGAAGCTGTGATTAATTGGAAATCAGAAAAAAGCTAAGAGGAGGACATAGAAGTAAGACATAGAACCATTGTCCTTTGTAACAGACACTGTCATCCAAGGTATGGATGATTTAACTCTATTCTCCTCCATACATCTTGTTGAGCAAATGAAAGACTAAGAGAAAAATAATCAATTGAAATAATTTTGCAAAGAATAACTTCACTTTTCCTGATATTGTATCTAAGGAGAGACTTAAGAGAAAAGATAAAAACTGGAGTATACTTTAGTTTCCTCTAAGCATCTTGTTAGCAAAATATATCTTTGAGGTTAGAAGCGATTGAACCAAAAATGTTGGAGTACTTATTTTGGTGGGCAATTTAGACACAAGAAGACTTTCAAGGTATAAGAAAAAAGAAAAAAGTATAGCCAAATATTTGTGATCACAGCTTCTTGGACTGGTTTTTGGAGACAAAGTTTTATATTAGAGTTTGTCCTCATTAACATAGAAGTTGGGTATTCATGACAACCAAATTCAAGGGGGAAATTTAATGGACTCGCTAGGAAAGTAAAAAGCATGATAGAGGGCTGGGAAGGTGGCTCAGTGGTAGAGCACTTGCCTTGCATGCTTGAGGCCCTGGGTTCGATTCCTCAGCACCACATAAGCAAATAGAAAAAAGCAGCTTCTTGGACTGGTTTTTGGAGACAAAGTTTTATATTAGAGTTTGTCCTCATTAACATAGAAGTTGGGTATTCATGACAACCAAATTCAAGGGGGAAATTTAATGGACTCGCTAGGAAAGTAAAAAGCATGATAGAAAAAAATGGCAAATAATATTTAGTGAATTGGTCTTATGAGTTCTTTACATTGTGAATTTGCATTTTCCCACTCCAATTGTTTCAGCAATAGCTCTATTCCTTCAGAGGGGGGAAGCATTCGCTGCAAGGCCTCTTCTAATCTAGCCACAAATTCTTTATAAGGCTCATCTTGTTTTTGCTGAATGCCAGCTAAGCTTCTCATTTCATACCACCCTTCTTCCAGTTTTGCAGAGATAAGCTTTCCTCCTCAGGAAACCAGGGTGAAACCTTTAAAATATACTCATAAAACTCCACAAAGGCTTTCTTAGAAACATTATTACCTTTAATTTCCAACATGTGTTTTAACACAAAGAGAAATAATTCCTTTTTTCTAGACTGAGAATGCCCCATGATTTTAAATACTTGCTCATCGTCTTATGCTGATCAGCCTTTATCAGGGAGCCTGCAGTGCTCTGATGAGGTTCTATCCTTTGTCTGAAAATAATGAGAGAAATAGAAGAGACATCTTACCTTCCCAAGAATTGTCTGTACAGCTTTAAGCTGTGCTTTCAAGCCCCACGTTGGGCGTCACTTGCAACAGACCAGCTCGGCCAGAGGACTGGGACCGATGGGACAGGGATCATGGGATAGATGGGCAAGGAGTCAGCAAAGTGACAAACAGACACAGACTCAAAAGAATTGCATCTGAGTGTATCTTTATTGAGGAGAATTAACATTTTTATACAGTGTGTGATTGTGACATAGATTCTTTATTTCAGCACATAATCAATTTTTTAGAAAAGCAAAGCATTAATGGGTTACATGAAAATTGATGACTCTTTAAGCTAA
This sequence comes from Dipodomys ordii, assembly GCF_000151885.1. Lineage (NCBI taxonomy): Eukaryota > Metazoa > Chordata > Mammalia > Rodentia > Heteromyidae > Dipodomys > Dipodomys ordii. The sequence continues at coordinate 7,590 of NW_012283619.1, forward strand.
GTGGTGTGAGACAAGTCTAGCATATTGTTTAATACAATGCATCATCTATTTAGCCTTTTTATGTTTAATAATTAACAAACCTAAGACAGGGCTGTATTTATATTGTACTCTTTTTATTTTTTCCATATATTTTCAAGTCCCTTTGAAACCATCCTTTAAACCACTTCCAGGTTGAGTCAAGCATTCTCCGTTTCCTATTATTTTAATCCCAATATTTGTTCACAAAAATTTCTAATCGTTATTTTAAACCATCTTGTTGTTATTTTGATAATAAATACCATAATGGTCTAGAGCTGCCTAATCTTTGCATAAAATCTAATGACTACAAAGATACTCTTTTTCCTTTTACATTAATCCATCTATTTTCATCTTTGTAAACTCCTGTATAAGGCAACGGTTCTTCGGTCAGCTCAGGAAATGTGATGTCACTAACTTTATATTTTGTGGGAAACCACTGTCTATTCCCTATAATGTAAGCTGGACCAAACTTAGTCATAACTGTTGTGGAAATCTTTCTTTCCCTTTTATTATCAGAGGTCCCTTTTTCTATAACTCTCTGTGCTTTTGGGATAACTCCTTCTGGTTTAGCTTAATTCATTAATTCTGCCTATTGTAACCTATCTAGAAATTTTAAATTTCTATATTTATTATGAGTGAGCCACAAAACTGCTTTTGAAGTTGCAGGAGTTTCTGGAGGCAGCATCCCATCAGATGATATATTGATTGGGAAATTGTCCACATCTAATCTTTGGTCCTATTCTTTATTATTTACAGAAGCCATCTCTATTAGACTGGAAAGAAACAACATGCTCTGGTGGCGGATCAATAAAAAAATAGCCAAAACAAGAATAAAGGCAACAAATGTACAGCCAAGAAGAATATACTAAGAATAAAGGTAGAGGCAATAAAGGTGCAGTCAAGTGTATAGGAAGCCTTGATCCAACACCCCCTTCCTGCAGGCATGCTTTCATGAAGCTTATGCTTTGCCTGGCATGATCTCTTAGGGAGACTCAGCAGGAGGTGATGTGGCAGATGGGGTCTGCTCTTAATCATGCAATAGGTGTGGGATTATGAAACAAAACATGGCTCTCTTTCATCATTACCCTATCTCCATGATGAAGGGGATCTTTCACTCTTCAGTTTTGCAGCTGGGGAAAATGAGGCATGGAGAAGCTGGGTGATCTACTTGTGACCCCCAGCACACAGGAAGCTCAGCCTGACTTCTCTGCCATGCTCCCTAGGACAGTGGGTGTTATGCAGTCCACTTCTTATGGTGGGAAGTCCACTGCTTGTCAGTCGTGGGGCTTGAACTCTGGGCCAGGGCACTGTACCCAAGCTCCTCAGATTAAGGGTAGCACTCTACCACATGAGCCACAGCATCACTTCCGGTTTTCTGGTGGTTCTTTTAGGATAAGAGTCTCACAGACATTCCTGCCTGGGCCAGCTATGAACCATGATCTTCATATCTCAGCCTCCTGTGTAGTTAGAATTATAGGCCTGAGCCACCGGCACATAGCATAAGTGTAATTTGGCCTTCTTTCTCTCTCTGTCTCTCTCTTACACAGGAACTGGTTGTATGGGTGCTGGAAGAGGTGGCCCAGCATCCCCATCTGGCTGGAACCCAAGGTGGCCCTCTCATTCTGGATGTGGGCTGTGGATCAGGAGCTGTGTCAGTCAGCCTGTTGAAACAGCTTCTTGAAGTAAGCCCCTCTGTGCCCTGGCTAGACTGTGATGGTTATTCATTGTCCATCCCATGAGTCCTTCCCCAAATCCCCCTGCTAGACCGCTGAAGGAAATTGGATGAGGAGGCATTGTCCCCCTGCCCAGCACGATTTCGGGCCTCTGACCCACACCCTCACCTATCTGGCCAGACTCTGGCTATAAGACAATGAAGACACTCAGTGTTTACTATCCTTTGCTAGGGTGTGTCATTTCAGTTAAGGGGACGGAGTGCAGAGGAAAGACCCTACACCTGACACCTCCCGGGGGACGTTTGTTCTTGTGACAGAGCCAAGTCATTGCTGTGGATAAGGAGGAAGCTGCCATCAGACTGACCTGGAACAATGCTCAAAGATAGGTAGGCCGTTAAAGTATTAAACCCATTCATGTCTGCTTCCCACTCCCAACAATGGGGTGCAGTGTGGGTGGCTCAACCCTGGGACTAAGGGATTATAAATGGATGGTGGTGGTCAGGAGCTGGTGGCTCCTGCACATCATCCTGGTTACTTGGGAAGCTGAGGTCTGATGGTCATGACTCAGAGCCAGCCCGGGCAGGAGAGTCCATGAGATTCTTGTCTCCCATGAACCACCTCCCCCTCAAAACCCACACACAAAAAAGCCAGATTTGGTGCTGTGGCTCAAGTGATAGAGCCTCAGCCTTGAACAAAAGAAGCTCGGAGATAACCTGAATCCAAGCCCTAGGACTCACAAAATAATAATAAAATAAATGAACAGTGTACACCTTTTATCTGACGACCAAGAAAGATGGATTCAGTCTTCTCACTGGTACTTGTAGCCAAAGGTAAGGAACTTCCCTTGATGTTCCCCAACACTTCTCTTTCTCTCCTTTATCTGCCCAGGTTCAGTTGCAGGACATAATTTGGATCATCCCCCTGGATGTTACCTTAGGTACCCTCCCCCTTTTGCCTTCCTTGGGGTGACTATCCTGGATGCACTCCTGGCTGGAAAGATGAGGTACCAGAGAGATGGGGTAGGTATCCCCGACACACTCTTACACACCCACACACCACTCTGCCTACTCAGACTAGCCTTTTCCAGACACTTTATCTCCTTGGATTAACTGACCTAGGAGAGGATCTTTATCCCCTGTAACAGATTATTTTAACTTGGGCTTGCTAGTTGAAACCGTAGCAAAAAAAAAAAAAAGCCTTTGCTGTATGTCACCCAGGGCTAAGGCTCACACCTGTCATCTTAGCTACTCTGGAGGCTGAGATCTGAGGATCACAGTTTGAAGCCAGCCATAACCTGGAAAGCATATGAGACTCTACTCTCCATGGAACCACCTGAAAGCCTGAAGTGGAGCTGTGGCTCAAGTGGTAGAGCACCAGCCTTGAGCACGAAAATTCAGAGACAGCTCACAGATCCAGAATTCAAGCCCACACAAAGAAATAGCCCCATCTTGTTGCCCACAGACTGCCCGAGCCTTGAGGGCCCTATATCAGAGGGTGGTACAACACCTGTCCCTGGATGGTGTATCAGTGCCTTCAGAAATCCGGTGGTGGAAGCAACCTTTGTGCGTTCTCAACCCACACTAGACAGAAGGCAAAGCAAGATAAGGCCTTCCCTTTTGTACGTTCTCAACCCACACTAGACAGAAGGCAGAGCGAGATAAGTCCAGAAGCCTGCAGAGCAGAGAGGTTCCTGCACTGCCAAGGTGAGGAGAACGAGCTTCTTAGCAGCATCACTTGAAAAGGGGGTCTTGCTTAATAAGGAGGAGCTGACAGGAAGCACAGAGAGCAAAGTTGCCGCAGATGATGGACAACATAGCAGAGCGTGTTCATTTCCAGCCAGGGCTGTTGGTGAGAAACTCAGTACATATGTGCAAGACTGTCTGGAGACAGGCCCGATGGGTCACAGAAGAACAGTTATGCAGGTCTGGGATTGTGTCTTAAAGGCAGAGGGCTTGCCTAAGATGCAGGAAACCCTGGGATCGATTCCTAGGTCCTGCATACACAGAAAATGTCAGAAGTGGCACAGGTGGAAGTGCTCACCTAAAGCCAAAGAAACTCGGGGATACCTCCCAGGCTCCAAGGCCAAGCCCAAGGGCTGTCAACATAAAACAGCTCTCTAAGAGACCTTGGTGACCCGTGGATGGCTATGCCCTGTAGTTCTTAATAGATCATCCATGCTTTGTGTTTCCTTCATTGACAGAAGGGAGATGGACACTTCTTCTGCCATGGACACCCCTGGACCCGTTATCAGCAACCCTCCCAACGTCTTCCACTGGGACATGGAACAGCTGGCCCTAGAAATTCTCAGGTACTGGTTGCGTGGGGCAAGGGGATACAGGGAAGGCCCCAGAACTCCTAGTGGGTCTGATCTGCCCTGGACGACCAGGCCATCCATAGGAGGCAAATGGGAGCTTAGAGAGGGCTAGTGATGTGGAGGGGGCCCTTTAATGCCCATGGCCCCACCCAGATTCTGAGCCTCCCTTTGCTGTCACTGAGGGAGGTAGAGGGTTGTCTAGGTGGTAGCGTCTAGAGGAGGACAATCTGGAAATTCTGAAGGACGAGACACCTTAAGCCGTGTGCAGGTGGCTCACATCTGTCATCCCACACCTGTCATCCTGGCCACTCAGGAGGCTGAGATACAGAGGACCTCATTTCCCAGACCAGGCAGGAAAGTCCCACGAGAGCCTCACCTCCAATCTTCAATGGGCAGTGGTACTGTGGCTCAAGTGGTAGAGCACTGGCCTTAAGGAAAATTAGAATTCAGGGACAGTACCCAAGCCCTGAGTTCAAGCTCCTCAACCAAAAATCACAGAAAGAAAGGAAGAAAGAAAGACACCCCTTTCTTGCTTTCAAGAGATGTTGAAGTAGTGGGGGTGCTGTGGTTGGGAGAACAGGTGCTGGCCTCATTTTACAGACATTTCTGAGAACTCCCCAGGTTTGCCCCAGTGTGAAACCACAGTAGGGTGGGTGGTGCCTTACCAAGAACTCCATAGGTCATGGCCTGTGGCAGGCAGGGAGTGAGTGAATGGGAGCAGGGGTGGAATGTTAGTGTCAATTATCTGCTCTCCACCCATGGAAGAATTGTTTTGGATGCTGGTGTCAAAGTCTGAAGTGAAGGGTTGCCTGTGGTTTGTGGCCTGATGAGTTGGTTTCCCCTGGGTCTAAGAAGGTGGCTGAAGCCAGGCGCCACTGGTGGCTCACACTGTGTCATTCTAGATACTCAGGAGGCTGAGATCTGATGATCGTGGTTCAAAGCCAGCTTGGGCAGGAAAAGCTGTGAGACTTTGTCTCTAGTGAACCGCCAGAAAGCCAGAAGTGGCACTGTGGCTCCAGTGGTAGAGCGCCCACATACAGCTGAAGAGCTGAGGGATTGTGCACAGGCCCAGAGTTCAAACCCTATGACAGACAACCAAAAATAAAGTAGCTGAGTTTTCTGCATAGTGGTGTGTACATTTAGGAAATTCCAAGCTGCATTATGAGCCATTCCAGATGTGTGAGAGGCGCTGAGTTTTGTCTAGAGTTGGTCTGAGGATGGTAGTGCCGTCTTCTTGGGGTTGGGATGTTCAGGGTGCTCAGGGACTGCTGAGGCCTTGGGCTACGTGTGTGTGTGTGTGTGTGTGTGTGTGTGTGTGTATTTTTCCCTCTTTTTTCTCTGTCCACTTCCTGGGTGCCTGTTTGATTCTTTCTGCCTCGGACGGTGCCCCTCCTCCATGACGACCTTGCCCTTTAACCCCCTATCAAGGTCAACATTGAGTCCTAAATTGCCAGAGGCCTGCATTTCAGCTTTCCTTTGGGACACAAGTCTGGCCTGTCCAAATCTTTGGGCACCTCCAGGGGATTCTGGGCCAGCAGGGCCGGCTGGCATAGGGTCTCCCCTGCCTCTGGGGGTCCTGAGTCATGCGATATGCGATATCCTGTTCTTTTTCACAGCTGGGCCTCTGGCTGCATGACCCTCCTGGCAGTGGAGTGGAGGAAATGGGGTTTCTGGTGGCTCTGGCCAACTTGAGCTTGATAGCGGACTGAAGGTTACCCAAGCAAGGAGGTTCCGGGGCTACATGGGAGGTGAGTCCAAAGTGGCGTGGAAGTATCCATTGGTGTCTAGAAATGTCAACGTAACTTGTTGCAGGAAAGTCTATCTTCCTACCAGCTAGGCCTCTCAGGTCCTTCTAGACAATTCTGGATGCCCAGAATACAGAGGCACAGACTTTAGATTGTAGGTCCAGGGAACTGGGGCATGAGAGACTGGTATGGCCAATACCTCAATGTTCTGGGGCATTAGCCTTGACCTGGCTATGCCCTCTTGTTGTAAGTTCCCTTCTTAATCCAGTGCTGGCCACACACCGGCCACTTGTGGCAGTGCTATGGAAGTGGCAGGAGTGGAAGTCAGATACCGGGTGACCCAAATCTTGATTTATGGCCTGATTGGGGGTGGGGTGGAGGCAAAGTGTGTCCTTAAAAAAAATCTTAGAGCTGGAACTCAGGGCCTAGGCACTGTCCCTGAGATTCCTTTGCTCAAGGCTAACACTCTACCACTTGAACCACAGCTCACCTTTCATCTTTTTTAGTAGTTTATTGGAGATAAGAGTCTCACATACTTTCCTGCCTGGGCTGGCTTCAAGCTACCATCCTAAGAGCTCAGGATCTTAAGTAGCTAGGATTGCTGGTATGAGCCATTGGGACCTGCTAAGGATGTTGTCGTTGTGTGTGCATGAGTGTGTGTATGTGTGCGTGCATGTGTGTGTGTATGTATTTGTGTGTGTTTGCATGTGTGTGTGTGTGTGTGTTTGTGTTTACCGAGGCTTGAACTCAGAGTCTATGTGGTATCCTTTAGCTTGTTTGCACAAGGTTAGTGCTCTACCACTTGAACTACAGTACACATCAGCTCCCAACTGCCCCTGACTGTGTCTGGGCCATGGCAGTAAGTTCCATGGAACCTGCCCCTCCATCCGTGCACAGGGTCACAGGACCAAGGGAAAGGACACTATGGATGCTCTTTTGTAGTCGACCCACGACTGAAGACCTTCATTGGACCCCAAGCACTGATAAGCCCTGGAACTCCAGGGATAGAGAATGCTACAAGCACCAGCCAGTCAGCTGTGGATTCCTGAACCCACAAGTCTTTCATGAGCCAAACTCAACACCCACCCGAGGTGTGCCTGACAGATTTGCACTCTTGTGATACCTACGTGAGTAGGCTTTACCTGCCATGCCACCTTCTGCCCCTCCTGGCCCAGAACCGTGGTCTGAGACATTGATTTACTGCTCAGACCCACACTGCACCCATGACAGATTCCATTATGATGAGCCAGATGATGACCTCCACGCCCCAAGGCTGGACACTTCTCTGATAATGTGGCTCAATCTGTAGGCAAAGGCCTCCAAATGGGCTGCTCTCAAGACTTGTAGGATACCTAGACATTGTGAGAAACTCAGGGACCCACTGGAAAATACTCTGCATAGAGCCACAAAGTGAGATCCAAGCAGGCCAGGTGTTGGTCATGGGGCTTGAATTGTGGGCCAGGGCGCTGTCACCTAGCTTCAGCTTACCACTGGAGCCAGAGGGCCACTTCCAGTTTTCTGGAGTTTCAGAGTCTCCTGGACTTTCCTGCCTGGGCTGGCTTTGAACTGTGATCCTCATATCTCAGCCTCCTGAGGAGCTAGGAGGACAGGCATGAGCCACCAGTGCCTGTTCAGCTGGCCTTTCACCACAGTGGACTAGGAGCTCCTGAAAGCTTTTCTTTATTTTTCTGTGCCAGTACTGGCCTTGAACACAGGGCTGGGCTCCGGTCTCCTAACTTTTTCCCTCAAGGTTGGCACTCTACCACTTGAGCCATAGCTTAATTTCTCTCTTTGGGTAGTTCACTGGCAAGAAGAGTCTCACTAAGTTTCCTTCTCTGAGCTGGCTTTGACCCACGATCTCTGAACACAGTCTCCTGAGTAGTTAGGATTTACAGGGGTTGAGCCACTGTTGGCATTGGGCTAGAAGCTTTTCTTAAGCAAGAGTTCTTCCCTGCGTTTGCCCTGACTCCTCAATGCAAAGGATGCCTGAGTGTCAGGAGCTGTGAAAAATAGGCTTTCAGCCACAAGAAATGGCTGGGGTCCATGGTGAAAAGTCAAGCTAATCTTCCCCTTGGGCCACATTCTGGGACCCCCATCCTCTTCCCTACCTGTGACTCAAATACAACCTTGACCCAGACTCGAATGTCCTGCTAGATTTGTCTGAAGCCACAGAACCTTCATTCCACCCACACCACCTGCTCTACACCACACCTCAGGACCTTTGCCCATCTTGTACCTTCTTCCTGAGGCTCTCTATCCTGTTCCATACCTTAGAACTCTTGTGGAATTTTGGCACTGGTTATATAACCTGCTGGAGCAAGTCTTTCCTCCCTTTTTCCCTCTAGAAATGGAAATTGTGCAGGCTAACTGGCAAATGCTCTATCTTGGTGTGTGTGTGTGTGTGTGTGTATGTGTGTGTGTGTGTGTGTGTGTGTGTGTGTGTGTGTGTCTGTGCCAGTCCTGGGGTTTGAATTCATGGCCTGGACACTATCCATGAGCTTTTGTGCTCAAGGCTAGCACTCTACTCCTCGAATCCCAACTCTACTTCTGGCTTTCTGGGTGTTTAATTGGACAAAAGTGTTTCATAGAGACTTTCCTGCTTGTAATTGTGATCCTCAGAACTCAGCCTCCTGAGTAGCTGAGATTACTGAGGTGAGCCACAAGCACCTACCCTCTACGTCTTTCCTCTAACCTCGGCCCTCCTGAGTCCCAGAAGAATTTGTCTCACCAGGCTCCCTTTTATTTTTTGCCAGTGTTGGGACATGAACTCAGGGTCTGGGCATGTTCCTTAGATTTTTTTGCTCAAGGCTAGTCACAGTGCCATTTTTGGCTTTTTCTGTTTCTGTGGTACTGAGGAATTGAACCCAGGGCTTCCTGCATACTAGGTAAGCACTCTACCGCTAAGCCACATTCACAGCCCAAGGCTGACTTGTAACAGGAGTTATGAGGGTGGGATTTATTGGCTTACCCTTTGGCATAGAAATCTATGACTATTTCATAACTTTGCCAAGATTTGGGACCAGTCTATGACTTGGCAATGAGGAATGATGAATGAATGGGTGAGAGCCACCAGGCCCCAGAGGCCTAGGCTCACATCTTACAGAGGGATAGAGAATATAGATACAGAAACTTCGACCACTTCTGGAGACAGTGGCTGGCAGCTAGGTGTCCCAATGGGACACCTCAGCTAGAACATAATGCATCCGTTGCACACAACAGCCCAGGCAAAGCCTTCAGGGCTTCAGTTGTTAAATGGCAGAGGGATGCTTTGTTCAAGCTGCCGGCTCAAACTTAGTACACTCTGAGGGCTTGTCCCAGCTGGCCCAGGTTGGAGCCACTGGGCATGGGCAACCTGCTGAATGCCCATCATCCATACATCATCCATGTATGTATAACTCCATGGAGTTATCACTCCCTTTTTTTGGGGGGGGGTGCAGTTGTGGGGTTTAACTGTGAGCCTAGGCCTTGTCCCTTAGCTCCTTTTGCTCAGAGGAAGCACTCTGCAACTTGAGCTAAAGTCCCACTCATGGTGTGTTTTTTTCCTGTGATCTCTTAGAAATAAGAGTGTTGCCGACTTTCCTGCCCTGGCTGAATTCAAATTGGCCTTCTCTACATCTCAGCCTACTGAGGAGCTAGGATTACAGGCAGGAGCTGCTGACACCTGGGTTTCTTTTCTTCTTGTTCTTTTTTTTTATCGTGACAATCTGAAATCTTCAAGGTGTCATTCCAATGGTTTGCATTCGAAGTAAACTACCCAGTCTTGGAGTTCAAATGCTAGCACTGCTACCCACAAATGGAGGGACATCCTGACAAACTCATTCCTATTTTTGTGAATGCTCATGCAATGTTATAAAAGAAATAATTAAATTTGCAGTTAATTCATGATTCTATTTTAGAATGCCACACAAATATTGGATTTATGTCTTCCATTGTAGCACCATGTTATGATTCCCGTACTGGAAGGATATTGACTAATTTTTAATTAATGCTTTTATAAGTATTCTGCCATGATACTTCATTAAATAGTGGCATAATGTAATAACTAATTATTGGTAGTAATATACATAATTAAATATCCTCACATTCACTCTTTTTCTGTATATTTTGTGTATATATATATATATATACACACATATACATATCTATCAATGTATATATTGGGCACTACTGTGGCTTGATCAAAGGTCCTCAGAATTTCCTCGCAGCTGTTTGCTGGAGGCTGTTGTGCTAAGACTGAGACCCCATTTATGAATTGGCATTCTAGGCTGTGAGTTAAAATCCCCGCAGGGCAAAAATTTATTCATGAAGTAAGAAGCCAATTTGACACATTTTTTTCTTTTCTGTGAAAGTCCTGGGTCTCAGTACGATGTATAATCCATATGCAAATATAATCTAGGTGATATGATGTAATAAATGAAGTGTTATATGTATAACACTAAATAAATAAGGGTAAAAAACCTTATATGCATTAAACCCAGGTATGTAAATAGATCTCATATATGAATATTATGCTGAGGCTTTAATTCAGACCATGGTGACTGGTCTGAATTTCTTGTCTTTAAGGTCCTTGAGCTTCCCCTTCACCCACAATGCTACAGAGTTACCCAGACCCTGAGTTCAAATCCCAGGCTTACCAGAACAATGATGCAAATTCCAAGCCAGGGCCTTATTATTTATTTATTTACTTACTTACTTATTTGTCAAGCACGGGTCTTGAACTTAGGTCTTGGCACCTCTGCCACAGCCAACCCTGGTTTCCTAGGACCCGAGTTCAAATCTCGGGGCTGGCAAAAATAATAAGTAAAAGGATAAAACTGAGAAGTTCAAGAAGGTGGTTTTACTTTTTTCCCCCCCTTTGTTTTGTGACCATCCTGGGTCTAAATGGCAAGGCCCAGAAAGTTCATGTGACCTTACATTGCTGATGTTTGGTGGGCTATTAGGGAAGCCATACCCAAAACCATCAACTTAGGCCTGGAGGTCGAATCCTGGGATTGCCACTAATGAATGGCGGGATGGTCTAAGAAATGCATTCCAATGTTACATCTGTACAAATGGAATGTTATAAAAGTAACAATTAAATTAGTAGTTAGTGTATAAATTTCATATTATAAAATTATGCACAATTATACTTCATTGACTAATTTTCAATTAATACTTTATTATTTATTCAGTCATGATACTTAAAAAAGGCAAGGAATAATTTAGTTGTTAATAATTGGTAGTAATATCGTATATGCAATTTCATAATATACAGATATCTCTCTTGTTTTATACATATATATTTATTTATCTATCTATCTACCAATCTACACATGTATCTGTTTATACACTTGTCACTCCTGGAGCTCAGTGGTAGAGTGCTCCCCTAGTATGTACAAAGCCGTGGGTTAGATTCCTCACTACCACATGCACAGAAAAATCTGGAAGTTGAGCAGTCCCTCATACAATCGAGCATTAGCTTTGAGCATAAAAGCTTATGGCTAGACTCTTCCTCAAGACCCAAGACTGTGTCTTGAGTATACAAGGATAAGACTGCAAATACCTCATCACAGAGCAAGCTGGCAGTCTGATGCTGACAGGTGCCGTCTAACCTGACTTAGCCATAAGTAAACTGCTGCAACCCAGCTCCATGGAACCAGATGCTGCTGGCTCACTCACCCCTGTCATCCAAAATACTCGGGGGCTGAGATCTGACACTGGTGGTTTTAAAACCCAGCCCTGGCAGGAAGTCTGCAAAACTCTGAGCTATGGCTCAAAGTGGTAGATCTCTAGCCTTGAGCTAAAGATCTTAGGACAGTAGTCCCAACCTTTCAGTGCAATCCCCGTGGCTAACTCTCCCCCTGGAAAAAAAAACATCCCTCTAAACAATTAGATGTGAACTTTGTGCAGTTTGTGATGTGTTTCTGAAAGAATGGTTATACTGATGAAAACATCCTAATTCTAATGATAGGTTGTGGGATACAGCTATGTGATGAGTCCTTCATGAGGTGTTGTGTGCTGAGTCCTTCACAAGGTGCATTCTTTCATCTGGTCCTTGTAAGAGCTCCACAACTAAGTGATTGTGGAGATGAGAAAGTTGAGACTAAGATATGTCCCCATGTTAAAGCTAAAATTATGTATGTACTGAACTCTAATGAGTTGTCTCCTGCAGAAATAAATGTTGAACTCAGGGCCTAGGTGCAGACCCTTCCCTGTTAGGCTCATGGCTAGTGCCCTATAAGGTGTAGCCAAGGACCCTAGGCATCTGTAGCTGAAGTCTGTCATCCTGCCTACTCAGGAAGCTGAGATCTGACAATCTTGGTACAAAACTATCCCAGACACAAAAGGTCCCATGAGACTCATATCCTACTCACCACTTAACAACTTGAAATGGAAGTGGGGTGCCACTGACTCAGGCCTGTCATCCCAGCTACTCAGGAGCCTGAGTGTTGGGGATCATGGTCCAAATCTAGCCTGGGCAGGAAATTCCTTGAGATGGTTACCTCCAGTGAACCACCAGAAAGCCTGAAGGGGTGCTGTAGCTCAAGTGGTAGAGCTTGAGCTGAAGAGCTCAGAGACAGCACCCAGGCTCAGACTACAACTTTCTCCAACTTATAAGAAAAGAAAGCAAGAAACTTGAAGTAGAATGCAGGGAATCGGTCTTAGGGGAAGAGTGCTTTGCATATATGAAACCCTGGGTTTGAATCCTCAGTATCACATCACTAGAAGAAAAGCCTGAACGGCTCTGTGGCTCAAGTGGCAGAGTGTTATCCTTGTACAGGTGAAACTCAGGAACAGTGCTCAGGTCCTGAGTTCAAGCTCCAGGACTGGTGCATGCGTGCATTCATGCATGCACACGCACGCACACACAAACACACACACACACACACACACACACACACACACACACACACACACACCAGAAGTGAAGCTGTGACACCAAATGGTAAAGCAAAGAGCTTCTGCTCTGAGCTCATGGTCAGCACCCTGGTCCTGTTTTCAACCACAAAAACCTAGCCACCCAGGGCCTAACTAGGAGAGGTCAAAGGTTTCAAAACCTCATGAGCTTCACCAGCCTTAGATGACAGGAAGCACTCTGATATTACACATAAGCTTAGATTTAGTAAGCTTCTGAAACATAGGGAGGTACCGTTGCCAATAATGAATCATTTCATTAGGTTCAGCCCCCAATTGTCTGCCAGAAGGACTCTTGAATTAATTGTAGCAGTTTGTTTCAACACTGGGACATAGTCTAACAAAGACAGGATAAGTACAAGGAACTTGGCCTGCCGCAGGATGTGACACAAATGAAGGTTTCTTGTCAAAAAGAGCACTGGGGAAAGAGCTTGGGGTACAAAGTGGCCTTTTTCTCCTGGCCTTCAGAGTCTGCCCACACTTATCCTCACTATTTGCCCCAGATGAATTGTTTCTTACACAGCTGTACAGGAGTGAGGCTTTTGTCTGCCTGTTCCAACAATGAGGCAGACTTCCTACAGCAGTCTTGGGTTTTGGAGAAACGCTCAGGCTACACTGGGAACATTGAGGGGGAGCCCCAGAACCAGCACTGTCTTGAATGAATTCTCTGTGCAAATAATTCTACTCAAAGCAAATTTCCTATCTGGGTGCCTTTCAACATAGCAACTCTGGATGTTCACCAGTAGAAATACATGCATACATACACAGACACATGGAGTTATGGCTCTTTTTTGTGTGGCAGGTCCTGAGGCTTGAACTGTTAGCCTAAACATTTTCCCTGAGCTCTTTTTGCTCAAGGAATCATTTTATTGTGTCTTAAACCATGATTACGCTAGGCTGGGGTGCAGCTTTTACACCCACAGATGATCCAGGGATCCTAGAACCAAATTCAACTCCTAGCACTGCCAAAAAAAACATCAAACCAACACAAATGGAGGAGGAAAAAAAACAGGAAGTTTTACACAACCATTTTACCTTTGTTTCCTTTGCACTTGACCATCCTGGGTCTCAATGACTCCGCTTGAAAATTGAATGTGACCTAGCATGGTTGAAGGCTGGCAGGCTGTTAGTGAAGCCTGAGCCTAACCCACACACATAGGCCCTGAGTTGGATCCTGGGACTGGCATCTACAAACTGCTGAACATCCTATGTTCCTATGTATAGGAACACTAATAGAATGTTTGAAATGTACTAATTTAATTACTTATTAGCTAGTCATTCTAGTATAAGATTGTATGCAATAAATTCAAGTCACTAATTAATTTACTACTTTATTAAGTCTTCTACTGTGATTAATTAATAGAGGCATAATTTTAGACCAAATAATTGGTAGTAATAGAATATATAAAAATAAGATCATAGACATCACTTTATATAGTTATGTACTAGAATCTACATAAATGTCTATCTGTCTCTGTATACATTTATAGCTGCATATACATATGTAAATACACACACACACTGCATATACACATCTATGTGTTTATATATTGGCCACCCCTAGGGCTTGATCTCAGGTCCTCAAATTTTCCAGACAACTTCACTTGCATCAGACTGGTGTGCTAACATTGACCCATTCATGAAGTGGACCTTCTAGGCCTGGAGTTCAAATCACAGAACTGCCAAAAACTTAATCCTGGTGAAAGAAGCCAATTGTCCCACTTGTTGTTCTAATTGGTGAAAATCCAGGGTCTCAGGAATGCTGTCTAATACACAGGCAAATCTATGTCCTATGTAATAGGATGCAAAAAATGTTATGTACATAATCATACTCACTAATATACATAATAAATGAATGAAACACAAAATGAATAACTACACTAACCACAATATGCAGTAAATATGTGTATGTAAATATAAATCATGTACTTAAAATATATGAGTGCTAAGACTTGAGTTCAGGCCCTGGGAACAGGCCTGACTTCCTTGTCTTCCAGCACGGTGAGCTCCCCCTTCCCCCACAGTGCTGCAGATTTACCCATTTGGTGCTGTATGCTGACTCTTTCACGTGTTGCTGTGTGCTGAGTCCTTCAAAGAGTGTCATGTGCTGTGTCCTTCACAGGGTGCATTTTTTCATCTGGTCCTTGTAAGAGCTCCACAATTGACATGATTATGCAGACAAGAATATTGAGGCTCAGATAACCTAAAATGGCTCTGTGCCTAAAGTGTTAGGGCACAAGACTTGAGCTGAAGAACTCAGGGACAGAACCCAGGGCCCAGACTTCAACTCCTACAACCGACAATAACAAAAACAAAAAGACAGAAACATACTGACAAACCTGAAGCAAAGGGCTGTGAATGTGCCTTAGGCATAGAGTGTTTTGTATATATGAAACCCTGGGCCTGATTACTCAGTACTACATTACCAGAATAAAGCCTGAATTGGCTCTGTGGCTCAAGTGGGAAATGGCTATATTTTTACAAGAAAAACTCATGTTCTGAGTTCAAGCTCCAGGACTAGTGTATGCACACAGATACACACACACACACCCCACAGAGAGATAGAGAGAGAGAGAGAGAGAGAGAGAGAGAGCAGAAGTGAAGCTGTGACACAAAATGTTCAAGCAAAAGAGTTCTGCTCTGAGCTCATGGCCAAAACCCAGGCCTTGTGTTCACAATCAAAACCTAGCCACCCAGGGTCCAACTAGGAGAGGTCAAAGATTTCAAAACCTCATGAGCTTCACCAGCCCCATATGACAGGAAGTATTGTGATATCCAACATATGCTTGGATTTCCCAAGCTTCAGGAAACCAAGGAGAGGCATCATAGCCCCATCATCATCTGCAATGAAATATTTCATTAGGTTCAGCACCATAATTGTGTTTCAAAGGAATCCTGAATTACATTTAGCACTGTATCGAACACGGGAACATAGTCTCACAAAGGCAGAGTAAGTGCAGGAAACTTGGCTTGTCATGGAGGGTGGCACAAATGAAGGCTTCCTGTCAAAACAGATCACTGGGGAGAGAGATAGCTTGGCGTAGAAAGAGGCCTTTTTCTGCTGGCCTTCAGAGCCTGCCAACACTCATCCTCACTAATTGGCCTGGATGGAGTAGTTCGTTACACAGCTGTACAGGAGTTAGGCTTTTGGTCTGCCTGTCCAGACAATGAGAGAGAATTCTTCCAGCAGGCCTGGGATACAGAGAATCTCTTAGGCTACAGTGAGCCCACTCATGGGATCCCCAGAACATGCACTATCATGAAAGCTGTCTCTGTGCTACGAAATCATTGTATTGAGAACAAATTTCCTAGCTTGGTGCCATTCATAATAGCTACTCTGGTGTTTCACCAATAAGAATGCATCCATACATACACAAAGACATGCAGGTAAAGGCTTTTTTGGAGGGGCAGGTCCTGGAGTTGAACTATGAGCCTAGGGGTTGTCCCTGAGCTCCTTTTGCTCAACGGTAGTACATTAGCCTTGAATCACAGTCCCACTTCTGGGTTTTTCTGTTATCTCTTAGAAAAAGCATTTCAAGGACTCTCCTAACTGTGCTGGATTCAAACTGAGAATCTCTACATCTCATCCATCTGAGGAGCTTGGATTATAGTCAGCAGACACTGGCACCCGCCTTTCTTTGCTTCTTCATTTTTTAATCTGGACAACCTAACTTCTTCACAGGATCATTCCAATAGTTTGAATTCTATAAGTAAACTACCCAATGTCCTTTATAGCTGCTTTCTCTGAGAAGGATATTCTCTCCTCATTTTCCACTTTGGTCACAGTTTAGAAGCTAAAAGTGGGAAATGAGTGTCATAGGATTTAGGAGCTAAAGTCTACAGTTCTTGCCAGCTCTGTCACTTAGCTTTGAGCTGTAGTGAATTTACTGTCTCAGGTTGAGAGGACTGAAAGCTGGAGTGATCCTTGTACTGTCCGCATTGTTCCTTTCACCTATAAAATGATCTAATAGTTATGAGTGTTATGTGTCTCCAACCTTAAGTATCTAGAACACACTAGAAGCATCTTCATGTTTCTGTTTTGCTAGTTTCTCCCAAGATTTAGACTAAGGTTTTGTGTAGAGCAGCTTCTCAGCGAATCCATGAGGAAGCTGCTTGAAACCTCCTCAGCAGATCGCCATCCAAAGCCAGTCCGAGCAGGAAAGTCCGTGAGACTCTTATATCCAATAAACTACCAGAAAACTAGAAGAGGAGCAGTGGCCCAGACAGTAGACCTCCAGCTTTGAGAGAGCCAAGCTGGAGATACAGGACAGACCAGGAAAGCCTGGGTGGACCTTATATCCAATTAATGATCAGATGGCTGGAAGTGGAGCTGCAGCGGAGAAAGAGGCTCAGACTTCAGCAAAACAACTGAGGAATGCATGGGGCCCTTAGTTTAAGCCCTGGGAGGGCCACACAAATTCAAAAAGAGAAGGCCAAGTTATGTACTTGTACCCTACGTACTTATGTGTGTATATTACCTCCCTGAGTGCAAACAGATCATATGTATTGCTTTTGCTTTTACTTACTGATTTATTTTTCAGATATGCTTATTGCACATACCACATCATTCTCTTCATTTCTGGCCATGGCTTTTCTCTTCCATGGTTCCAGGCCTGTGTCGTTATATGATGCATACTTAAGCTCTCAGCAGCCTTTATTTAAATTTTATTATGAGGCTAAGGTAGAAACAGTCACAAATCAGGCAGGAGAAGAGAAGATCAGGGTTCATAGAAGTAACCAGTATTCAGAAAATTAAACTTGGGGACATAAGTTGGTAGCATACTTACATAAAAACTACCATTAAGAAAAAGATAAGGAAGCTGGGAATGTGGATTAGTGAGAGAGTTCTTGCCAAGCATGCAAGAAACCCTGGGTTTGATTCTTCAGTAGCACATACTCAGAAAAAGTCAGAATTGGTGCTATGGCTCAAGTAGTAAAGTGCTAGAGACAGTGCCCATGAACTGACAAACAGATAGCTAGCTCACTAGGTAGGTAGGTAGGTAGGTAGGTAGGTAGGTAGATAGACAGATGATAGATAGAGAGATAGATAGAAAGATGATAGGTGAATCTGGTCTTAGACATCATTAGGAAAGAAGGAAACAATTCCCAGTCATGAGGCCTTCTGCAGTGCTCGAGGCCACCAGCATCACCATCACACACAACACAGCAGGAAGACTGTCTGTATCCCACTTCTCAGGCAGCAGAAGAGCCAGGAGGGCTGAGCCAGGTTCTAACTCAGGTGCTTGGAGATAGTAGAGAAAGGGCCCTGCCTCTCCTTGGACTGGGGATTTGCATTAATGATGTGGAGAATGAAGGAAGGAGAATGGACTGGCAGAGGTAGAAGAAGGGCCTTCAAATCTGACAGAGAGTCAAAAACCTACTCCCTAAAACTAGAGAGTAGGATTTTTCTACTCTGTTCCTCCCCTCTTCCTCATTAAACTGGCTCTCTATTAATAATGTAAAGATAGCCTGAGGCTCCCTTCACCTGAGAGAGGAAGGTAAATTAGTCATTGTTTGAAGAGGCTAAGAAAAGCCCAATCCTGGTGTAACTCTAACAAATGTTTAAGGATTCCCCTTTGCAGGCTGTGCCTGGAATGAATGAAGTGGTTTTGCAGCTCACTTCCCTGTTTATTGTCTACATTCTGCCTCCTAACCCTGCAGGTCTAGGTCTCGTCACCTAGCCCGGCTTTTGAAACTGTTTTCTGTCCTTCAAATTCAGTGTTACACTGGAGTTCTTCCTGCCCACAGGGCTAAGACTAGGATTCTGAAAACTTCATTTGAACCCAGGATGGGTCAACAATGTTTCTTTCTTGTTTCTATAGCTTAAGAACTCTAAGAACATTCAGAGTTCAAGTAACCTCTCTTCACCAAGGGAAACACAGGGAACTCTTGAATATCTGACCTTTCAGAAGTGGAAGTCAGAGTGTCGTAGACGTTCCTGTCTTCAGGCTGGCTTCACCCTGTGATCCTGAGACCCCAGTCTTCTGAGCTAGGGTGACGGGCCTGAGCTACTGGTGCTGTGCTAGGTTCAGAACTGTAATGACATTGACAATAGAAGGCAAGTGCTTATCACAAAGGGCTTGGAGAGCATATTATGCCTTTCAACATTGGACCTTTCAAAACTGTGTAGGACACAACGTTATAATGTTAGAGTCTGAGAGGCTGGGCATATGGATCTGCTATACTTGAACCTTGAGCCCTGACTCCAACTCTGATGTACATCAATGTTCATTTTCCAGAAAATGTTCTCATAATTAGCAAATAGGAAAAGTACTTTGATTATCCCTCACTCTTTTTCCAGTTGTTTTTCTCAGACTGAAGCCTGGGTGCTGTCCCTACACCCTTCAGCTCAAGGCAAAGACTCTACCACTTGAGCCACAGCACCATGTGAGGTCTTTTGGTGATTCATTGGAGATAAGAGTCTAACAGGCTTTCCTTGTGTAGGCTATCTTGGTACTGTGGTCTTCAGATCTCAGTCTCCTGAGAAGCTAGGGTTCCAAGAGTGAGCCACCAGCATCTGGCTTATTGTTTTTGCCAGTCTTGGGGCTTAATCTAAGGGCCTGGGTACTGTCTCTGAGCTTCTTTTTCTCAAGGCTAGCGCCCTACCACTTGAACCACTCCACAGCTTTTGGCTTTTTCTGAGTATGTAGCACTGAGGATTGAAACCCTGGCATTCATGCATGCTGAGCAAGCTCTGTATCACTAAGCCACATTCCCAGCCCCACCCTTACAATTTTATCCCGCAACTTGTCTATCCTCAAGAAAAGGCTTCTGAATATAAATCATCTAAAGAAATCCCTATAGTAAGTTGTCTAAAGATAACTAAGACACAGTTCATACTTGGGAGAGACTCTAAACATATGATGACTGTGACTAATGCCTCCATTTAATTATGTATAATGTTTCAACACTTAATAAAGTATTAATGAAAAAAAGTCAATGACCTGATTTACTGTGTATAATTTTATAATAGATGTACAAAACATAATAAATATTATGTGTATAATAATACTAAATATAATAAACTATAAAATGAGTAAAATAAAATAAATACCAAATCAATAATTATAATAATCAATATATAATAAACATGCATATGTACATGTATATCATATATTACACATGTATAAAAATATTTTTTCATTGCAGGGCCTCATTGCAGGCCCTGAGAACTTTAGCTTGAATTTCTTTTCCTCAAGGACAGTGAGCTTCCCCTTCACCAATGGTGTAAAAGAGTTACCTGAACAATGAGCTCAATTCCCTTCAATGGCCCCAGAAATACTGGCCCCAGTTCCAAGACAGTGACTTAATTATGTTTATTCAGTTCCATACTGAACATTTCAAAATAAAGCAATGTAGAATTTTGAACAGCTATTCAGATATCCTTCCCTTACCCCCAAAGTGCTTCTTTGAGCACTACATTATTTTTTGTATGTTTTTTATTGTAAAAATATTGTACAGAGTACATTTCCTATTGAGCATTGTTGCTTCCTCATTTGTTCTCCCCCTACCTGTTGGATCTTCATCTGTCCCACGGAAGATGGACGGGGTCCAAGGAAAGTTAAGTGTGCTAGCCCATTCACCAGTCTCCTGTGCTAGCCCATTCACCAGTCTCCTGTAGCCCCGGAGACAGTCAGATGCAGCAGGGAGTCAAGTCAAGCAGGAACTCGTTTATAAAACCATGTGGCATGGAAGGGGAGGAAAAGGAACCAACCAACCACTGTAGAGGTTACCCTATCATGCACCTAAGCTTTCTATACTTTCCCTGCTGTCTTCGAGCTATTCAAGTACAGATGTCACTTTGCCTAGTTGCGGTACACAGTCAGATTTTAACATAAACAACTCAGACTCTGCCCACTTAACTGCCTCTCAGCGTCACCTTTGCTGTCCATGTGCCCTACAAATTCCCCCTTTTTGTTTTAATGGCAACCCACCTCTTTGCTGAGGTTCATGTCAGGGCACCTCTTATGAGGTTTGCCCAATTGGCACCTCCTCTTTCCGTGGTTCAACTAAAGTATGGAGTAATCTTCAGCACTGAGCTTATCATAATAGACATGGAGAACCATGTGTTGGATCTCTTGGGCTCTATCCTTTTCGATATAACAGCAACCCCCACATCCTGCCCATCTCCCAGTTAGTTATCCTTTTTTCCCTCCTCAGTAAAGTTAATAGAAATCAGCCCCACCACAGTTAGAAATGTCCGAAGCAGTTCGATTACTTCTGGGACGTATATAAAAGTCAGTATCTTATAAGGTTGACCTCTTTAAAGCGTTGCAGCAGCCTCGGTATTGGGGGTACCACACATGAGGCATAGTGCATCCTTGTGGGCCCCCACACTCAGGCCATCCTTGGTAAATGGGGTCTCAATCTCCAACATCCCAGGATCCTCTAGCCAGGTCAAAGATATCAAAATGAAGCTCAGGTCACCAGGTCGAAGGGACAGCTTCTCTTTTGGTGTAATTGATGATTTCTCCATTGCCAGTGCTGATCACTGCCTAGGTCACCCATTGAGGTTGATGTGGATTCCGTAGGGCCATTGCCAGGACTGGGAGGGTCAGGACAGCCAACAGCTGGAGTATCACCATCTGGAATTGTTAGAGAACACAAGAGCTTCTCAAGGGCTGATTGCCCTTGGGGATGGTTAGTAATTATCTTTTTAGCTTTCCCTCTTTTAAACACAAGCCTCGACCAGCATAGCCATTTTACTTTCCTTGTTGCTTAGTATATCCTTGGGCTTCTTCCTATATAGAGGAAATGGGTAAAAACTTAAAGTTCCTGGCTGGGATCCAAATGGTGGCTGTCTCCCCTATGGGAAAAACGTATCTGAATCCCCTGCCCTGGTAACTAGGGGGTCAGGTCCCCTCCATTTTTGTGTCAAGGAAGTCCTTCCACTTGACTTTCACTTGGTGCTTAGGATTTAGTTGTCCCCAGTGCTTCTGAAATCTGGATTCAATTGCCCCTTTTGAAAAATTTAAAAAGTTAATGGTAAACAAAGCTATCTGTAACTATATATGGGGGTTAACTCCCCCTTTTTGTTTTACTAATTACTCGTTAAGACATTGGTGATTTCTTTCTATAATTGCTTGGCCTTGGGGATTATAGGGATTTCCTGTAGTATGAGTAATATGCCATCTGTCAAAGAACTCTGACATTGCTTTACTAACAAAACAAGGTCCATTATCAGTTTTAACTTGTGCTGGTAGACCCAAGGTGACAAAGCATTGAAGAAAATGTGCTTCTAAATGTTTAGTTCTTTCTTCTGTATGTGCTGTGACCCAACATACTCCTGAATAGGTATCTATAGAAACAAAAATAAATTTATGCTTACCAAAGGCTGGGAAATGAGTCCCAGAGGACATTGGGTTTGAGGCCTCTGGTATTTACCCCTGGTTTTTGTAATGGGGGTACTTTTAAGAAGGGCTAGGAAGGGCTAGCATGTTTTACTGGTATGTACTATCCTTTTGAGGTCCTTTACAGGAATCTGAGGAATATTGTGGGTTAAATCATGTAAACGGGTGGCCTCTTGTAACATTAAAGCTTGTAAGCCAGTAGCTCACTGGTCCGCCCAATTATTGCCCATGGATAAAAACCCAGGAAGTTTTGAATGCCCTCTCAAATGTTGAATATGAATAGGGGTTCCCCATCCATCTAATAAGCCCTTAAGGGTGTCCAAAATGGGGGAAATAGGGTTTTCATCCAGCTTAATATGTGCCTGGGGAATATGAGGGAGCAAGTTAATCATATATAAACTATCAGAATACAAATTAAAGGGTTTTTGAATGTCCCGAAGGGCCATAATTACGGCAAACATTTCTTTTTATTGTGCTGACCCTTGACAAGGTAGCAATCTTTGTTGGCTTGGGGGTCTTTTGTTGGTCCTCAAAGGCTGCATATACAGAGCTTGTTTTACCTCCATCAGTAAAAACATGGCGGATGCCAGGAATAGGTATAGGAGAAAATAGAGAAGGCATTATGAGGGGAAGTCGCCATAACATGACGGTCCATTTAGATGACCCATAATGGCAATCAGTTTAACCTAGAAACCCTTCCAGGAAGAGAGCAAGTTGAGCATTGGCTCAAGTGAGCACTCAAAGTCTGCCATCCGAAAAGGAAAAGCAATGGAGTGAGGGTCAAGGCCATAATGCCTTTGGGCTTGGGTCCTTCCCTTGACAATAGCATCGGCAAGTTGGTCTGCCTGAGAGTGCACCCGAGGTGTGCCCCCCAAGGGAGTGTGAACCCACTCTAATGGCTCCCCCCTTTGACTTAAAACTGCAGAAATCAGTGTAACACCTGTAAACAATGAGAGGGAAATGGGCTTAATAATAGAATACCTCTTCAGGGAAAGTTCATCCAGGGCTCTTTGGAACTGTAAAAATATTGCCCGATGGCTGTTTGTAATTGTAATAACTTCTTGTGGTGTCCTGTCTTTTAGTCAGGTGAATAAGGGCACAAGACTATCTTTAGGGATGGGAACCCATGGCAACAGCCAATTGATTTCCCCTAAAAGGCTTTGAAGTTGGGTTAAGGACAGAGATGATAGAATATCCAGCAAAGGCTTAAGGGGGCTGGCCTCAGTCAAGGTAAGGTGGGATCCAAGCATCTTAAAAGGAGGTATCTTTGAATTTTATTTAGGGCTATGGTAACCCCCCTTTTTTTTAATATGGTGAGAACCTGGGCTAGAAGGCCCTCCAGGCGGCCCAGGTCTTGGTGCCCCAGAATTATGTCATCCATGTAGTCATAGGCAAGGGAGGTGTCGGAACCCAGCAGAGGCCCTAAAAGTGTGGCCAAGTATTTTTAGAAAAAGGTCATGCTATTGGCCATTTCCTGTGGCAGCACCATCCATTCAAACCCCCAATCAGGATGGGAAAAAATTAAGAGAAGGGATGGAGAAGGCAAATTTCTTGCAGTCATCCAGATGCATGGGGATCAAAAAAAACTATCTTTAATATCAATTAGAACCAAGGTATATTCTGAAGCAGGAGTCCAGGGCATACCTCTTAGGGCATTCCTACTAGCTCCATCCTTTCAGTTACCTTACGTAAATCTTGGAGCATGAACCAAGCCCCAGAAGCTTTTTGGATAACAAATACAGGTGTGTTCCAAGGACTCACAGAAGGGAGTATGTGCCCAAGTTTTATCTGTTCCTCCACTAAAAGGTGGAGCGGTACAAATTTAGGTTTGGTCAATGGCCACTGCTCCACCCAAATAGGGCTTCTCGGTTTCCACCTAATGGGAGGTACTTGGGGGGAACAATTGCCTTTAGGATTGGGAGTTCACTCAAGTGGGTCCGTACTTATGAAAGTTTAAAAAAATCCTTTTCTTAACTCTCTCTAGATCCTGTTTAAGCCTTTGTGCTTCTTCTTCATCCAGGATATTATCATAGGATGCTCGATGGTCTGTAGTGACCACAGCATCCATTTGTCTTAGCATGTCTTGCCCTAGCAAATTGGCGGTGAGGTTTTTTGCCACTAAAGGGCAGATCTTTCCCTGCTCTCCATCTAGGCTAGTCCATTTCATAAGGGTGACCAACTCTTTGGACTGGGAGTTTCCCCCTACCCCCAATATCGGGGGTCCATGTGCAAGCTTCCAGTCTTAAGGCACTTCCTCCTCCTGAGTATGGTTCAATCTGCCCTCATGTCAATTAGGCAGTGAAACTGCTTTACACCTATGAAAATACTCATTTTACGGTGGAGTCCTTCCCCCAGGGGGATGGTCCAATGGGCCTGGGTCGTCCTGCAAGGAGGCTGCCTAGGCCTTACAGCAGAGGGGGTTCCTCCTAGAGCTAATGGGGCTGGAGGATGCCCCTCCCCTAGTTTAAAGGCTTCCCATCTAAATCAAATTTGGATTGACAATCCTTTTTCCAATGGTACCCCTTCCTGCACCTGGGGCAGGGTGAAGGTGGTGGATTGGACCTCCTGGGCTGGTTGGCAGGGTGGGGGGAAGATTGTTGTGAACAGTCCCGCTTAAAGGGGCCCTCCTATCCCCATTTAAAACAAGTCTCCCTGATGGGCTTGGGGTTCCTTGGCCCTGGGCTCCAGAGCCTGGGTAATAGCCTCAGATATTGCAGATGTCTGAGACTGTAAAGGTAAAGATAGTGATTGGGCCTGGGCTGTTTCATTCCACATCGTGAAATGCCACCACCCATGTGCTCAGGGAACACTCTCTCAATCCCATGCAGTCTGTGTGGTGGTCTGCATTCATCGCTTCCCAAACCAGTAGCTTTACAAACTGATCTCGGAGGTCCCCTGCCAGTGACTTGCGGTGAACACTCTGTTGGACTCAGTCTATAAAATTAGGTAGAGGCTCACCCAGCTTTTGTCTCACTCCTGCTATGGGGGACTCAGTGGCCCCTTCATCCAATTAGTACCACTCGGCAAGTCCTGCCTGCCTCACCTGGTTACGGTACAGTACGGGCAAGGTATTCTGGCCTGTTGGATGCTGGTGGAATTCCCTTCCCCTCCTTTTAACATGGCATAAGTAATCGGTATTGTGGGTTGAGCCTCCCAGGTATTCTCCTTCACCTTCTGCATTCCTCCTTAAAGAAGACACACGATTTAATAAACTGAGAACTGGTGAGGACAGCTTTGGCCACATCTAACCAGTCCTTAGGGACACACTGGTAATAAGCAATGTCCTGTAATAGGGTCTGGGCCCAAGGAGAGTTCAGACCATCCTCTGCCACTGCCTTGCAGAGCTGTTTAATATCCTTGGCTTCCCATGGATACCATTCCAAGGGTCCGTTAGCTCCAGTGCCAGATTGACTGAATACGCTTGGGGAATTGAATCCTTTGGCCCAGGGTCCAGACTCCCGAGTGGTCCTTCCTTTACAGGGTAGGACTCAGCATAGGTTACTTCCCCTGCCCTCAGCTTCTCCGTGGAAGGTCTGTAGGGGTCCAGATCTCCCAGGTCCCTCTGTAGGGCCACATAGGGTACTGTACCTCCCCCCCAATTGTGGGAATAGGGTGAGGGCCTAGGACCATCAGGGGCACCCAAGTCAGATGGGGTAACCCCTTTTCCTTACCACTTCCCAAGTCCTCTTTTACTCCCTCTAGGCCTAATGTTGCCCCCTTCTCCTCCTTCTCTATGATAGCATTACCCATACTAAGGATTTCACTTACCCTTAGAGACCCCTTAGCTTCGGCTGGAATATTTTCCTTTCGTGCCCCATGTTGGGTGCCAGATGTTGGGTCTTGGTCCATCCTGCAGAAGACGGACCAGGTCCGAGGAAAGGTAAATACGCCGCTTGCCCATTCCCCAGCTTCCCCTAGCCCTGGAGACAGTCAGAGGCAGCAGGGAGTCAAGTCAAGCAGGAACTCTTTTATTATCATGCTGTGATTTTTTTAACTATCTTCTATTTTCTTCCTCCGTGGTATAACCCGTTTTCATTGTATTTAATGTTGGTGACCTGCATCTTGCATATACATTTTTCTACTGTGGGAGTGGAAGGGAAATAAAATTCTGAAACAAGGACACAGTATGACCCATTGTAACAAAGAGATGAACAAGACTATATGTTGAAAATGAACTTTACAATTTGGGGATGGGAGGGGGGATTTGGGACTGTGGGGAGAAAAAGGATGGCAGGGGAAAAACAAATGAGAAGGTAACAATTCTCGTTAGATAATGTACTCATTAACTAACTTATGTAACTCTAACCCCTCTGTACACCATTTTCACAATAAAAAACTAATAAAAAGTTATCCTGGAGTACATTAACTTCAAATTTCCTAAGTGCTCTGTAAATTAAGACCAATTTAAAGTGGGAAGAAGGTTCTCAGAAACATTTTTGTGAGTGTGTGTGTTGTGCATTATTTCCCAAGTTTACATAAGTTAATAGAAGGAGAAACAATAGGAATAGAAGAAAGAGAATTTATATGTTTACGTAAAATGGTTCAATGCACTATAGGAGACTCTGTAAATAAGACAACTTTGAAACAATAAAGCCAAGGCCAGTATGTAGATCTATGGGAGTGATATAGAGAAAGCATTACTCCTAAGTGGAACATGAAGGATGAGGCCACTCTTTCTTCTACTAACTCTAAACATGTTAGTTAATCATGAGAATTTGTAAAAAAGTAGAATGGAAGAATAATTCTGGTTCCAAACAATTCAGATATAAGAGCATGGACTTAACTGGAAAAAAGGCCATGTTGAGAGAGCAGGAATTATACTAGCAATGAACTGGTGGCTAAGATCACATTTCTTTTTCTCTTTTTCTTTCTTTTTCTTTGACTTTCTTTCTTTTTTTTATGATAGTAAGGCCTGAACTCCAGGCCAGGCCTGGGCATTGTCCCTCTTCTCTTCAGCTCAAAGCTTGTGCTCTACCTCTTGAGCCAAAGCGCCACTTCCAATTGCTTCCTTGGAGATAATTGCCTCAGAAACGTTCCTGCCCGTGCTGGATTTGAACTGCAATCCTGTCTCAGCCTCCTGGGTAGCTAGGACTATAAGTGTGAGCCACTGGAATCTTGCTTAGGATCATATTTCTAACTGGGCTACAGCTTATGTTTTATACTCACAAAAATGTTTGTAGTTTAAGAGTTGATACTCCTGGAGAAATAAAACCTAATAATGTAAAGGAGCATCTAGCCTTGGCAGAACAGTCTTTGAGACACTATCTATAATTAACTAACCAAAAGCTACATTGGAAGAATGGCTCAAGTGATGGAATTCAGCAAGATTGCTGAATAAGAGCTTGAGGTATTTGCATACATATACACAAACCTGCACATACAGAGGCACATATATGTTCAAACATACATATGAAACAACTCTCAGAATGTGTAGAAAAGTTAGAAAATAATAGAAAATATTTCCTGAGTAAGACTAGAATCAAGTGATAATTTTTAATATTAGAAAGTCCTCAAGGGAACTTTCCCCCAAAAAGCTTGAGAATATTATATAGGTAGGGACCAGAGATAGAAAGTCAAGTCATCATTAATAAAGGGATCATATCCATGGAGGAATGAATCAGAGACCCCTTCAGGTACATCTGAAAATGTTCATATCCTGTGTCAAATGTTAGAATAGCTTTGAACATAGTACATGAACAGTCTGAGCCATTAGTCTAGTGGAAAATGTTATTGGAGTCTGTGTCTAAATAAACCAACAAACAATGATAGGACAATGTGATACAAGCCAGGAATTCTAGCACTCAGACTAAGACAGGAGATTAGAAAGTGGAATTACGTAGTGATACATTCCCTGGACTATGTAGTATAATTTTGTCTCAATAAAACAAACCAAGAAAGGAATGAAAAATAAGGAAGGAATACACAGTGGGAAGTTTGGGCTAATTTTGTCATTATGTTTTGAGAAGTCAAGTTTCCTATTGAAATGCAACTAATATATAATCCTCAATTGTGTTTTAAATGTTGTCTTCATTACAGAACATTCCTAGATGATAAAGAGCTCATGATTTCCAACCAAAAATTTGAAAAAGTAAGCATCATTCTGTTAGATTCCAAAGAAATGATGAAGGATTACAAAAGTTTAAGCCTGGAGAAATAGGAAAGTTCATTTAACGTAGGACTTTGTAGAACTGGCTAAATTAGAATTTAGATTTAAAATAAATATTTTTGTTTGTAATTTACTATTTGATAGGATACTACAAAATACTTTTCAAGTAGAAGATTTAATTTAGAAGTTCACAAATGATTCTGGCATTCTACTTGCCTAGAATATTCTTTCAATTGAGGTATAATTAGAACTTAGTTAATCGACAATTCCAATAGTTCATGTGTAACATGATACTCTGAATAATCTAGACAAAGTTGCCAACAAATTGATATTAATTCATAAATTTAGAAAATGAGCAATCTTTTGAGATTTTGGTGTAACATAGTATGAAGAGAGTAATTGTGTGACATGTTTTTCTTCTACCTATACAAAACACAGAAAGAAATTTCCTTAATTATTTACCTCTGTATATAATGAGAAAATGCAAGGTTTGGGGTTTGGTTTTATTTTTTGTTGTTGTTTGTTTTGTCCTAGGGCTTGACCTCTGGGTCTGGGCACTGTCCCTGAGCCTGTTTTGCTAAAGGCTACTGCTCTACCACTTGAACCTCAGTGCCACTTGCGTCTAGATTTTCATGAGCAGTTTATTGGAGATAAGAATTTAAGGAACTTTCTTGCTTGGGTGGGTTTTGATCCATAATCTTCAGATCTTAGTATTCAGATATTCAGATCTCCTGAATATCTGTGATAGATAATATATATAAATATATAATAAAATAAATATAAAATAAGGATAAGAATAATATTTGCAAGTATTTTGATCTCAAGAATACCACTGGGGGGAAAACGATGCAGCAAAGTTTAGTGTAGTGTTCTTTCGGCAAGACAAAGGGCATCACATTAGCAGAAGTGTAGTATTTTTTCACAATAGTGATAAGCTAGTCATGATGTGAATGTAGGGAATTTTAAGGGGCACCTTACAAATTGGAAACTGTTGGTCTAGGATGACTTTATGGAATAAAAATTGGGATTGATTGTCATAGAAATAATAGCTTACTCTGATGAACAAATGTTTACTTTTGAGGAATTAATTATTATAGATACTTCATAGTTTTATCTTCTACCAAAATGTGTCTACTTTTTCTGTTGACTTTTAAATATGTAACGCTTCATTGGAAAGTGCATCTATTGCAGATTTAAATAAAATGCAAACAGGTACTGCTTTGAATGTCTCTGGTATGGCATGTCCAGAATTTGAAAATTAGTAGTTAGTAATCATAGGAATGTTGAAGACCATATATATTCTGTCCTCTTAACAATTAGTAAGTTTTAAAAGTTAGGAGTTTCCATAGAATTGAACTGTTTTCTGATTTAGTATGAGAAAATATTAATAAATGTTTTTTTTCAAAATAATGGCAAGCATATTCTGAAAATATTGTATAGTTTGATAACATTCCAGTTGATGTCCCTCTGATAAAGAAAGGGGTAATTAATTCAAATTAGCAGCCAAAATGTTCATTTTTTTAAAAAGGTTATACACATAGAATAATATTTACTATACCAATACAGTGAAATTATATTTTATGCAGCTCATTTTTTAATTTAATTTTATTGTCAAGGTGATATATAGAAGGGGTTGTAGTAATTGTAAGGTAGTGAATACATAACATGTCGAACTTTTTACATCCTCCCTCATTTTTCTCAGACTTTTCCTTCACCCCAATACTCCTGACAAGTTGTAATGTAAATTTCCAGCATGTTGTCTGGTGAATATAGCTATTGCATTGGTTTGCTCTTTGTCCTTTGTCTTGCCATTTTGTTGTGCCTTTTCCCTTGCCAAATTAAGATAAATGTATATACAATACACAGGATACTGAAATCAAATACAGCAGGGGAAAATCCAAAGGGGAAAACACACACAAAAATGAAATCACATAGTACATTAAAAACAACAACCACAAAGAAAAACTTCTGTTTCAATATCCAGGAGTTCATTTTGCTCAGCATCATCTTATATGGTCATATATAAATAGTTGTTGAGAAATTCTGTTCATCTGCTAGGACTATCCTAGATATTTCCTACTTATTACAAATGAGGAAAACCATGGAATCTCTTTCTTTGTGGCTTGTTTATTTTACTTAGTAGGATTTTTCCAAGTCTTTCTATTTCCTTATGAATTGGAAGCATAGAATACCACATGAATATATAAATCACATTTTGTCAATTCATCTACTGAGTGGCATATTGGCTTAAAACATGATTGCATTTAAGTATCATTTAGGGTCATTCAAAAATGACAGATGCCTCCTCACCAGATATACTAAAATCATCATTTCTAAGTAAGATAGTATTTTATGGTGGTACAATTGTTGAGATAGCTGGATGAGTCTAATGTGTATCTTGGACTGAATTAGGCAAGAAGATATCCAATATCATATAGGACAAAAATGGTAGTGACAAAATATTTCCCTTGAGAAAGATATAGGAGACTGCCAGAAGCATGATATAGTTCAGATAATTTTGAAGAATTTAGAAATGCAAGCTCAAGCATGTCTCTTTAAATAATAATTATGTAAGTGGAAGGGCAAAAGAGGGGAAGAGAAGAAAATAACTGACAGTAGATCATTGTCCCAAGTTAGAGTATAAAAGACGTAATCTATAACTTCCAATATAATACGTCCCACTTAATTTAGGTACATGCAGAATATTTACTTGGCTTTTTCCTACTTTAATGCTTCAAAATAAATGAACACTTATAAGAAAAGTTATGTGATTGCCATTGCTTCAACCTGAACACTAACTGTGATGAGCCTTCTTTTTCTCACTTTGCACTTGGAAAATTGTCCCTAAGTTGATAATGTTGTGGCTGATTAAAGTTAGAGTTAGGGGCTTCTACTTGTACAATTATCCCAGAATAGTTTAAAGCAGTTTTCCCCCCAAGATATCCAACTACATTGTCTGAAGCTGTACTTTGAACACACCCTCACACCTGAGCACATTATTTGAAATTATACTTCAGTATTTCTTGGCACATTCTACTTTGTGCCTGTCTTCTTTGCACATTCCTTTTGAGTTCATAGTTGCTCTATTTCCATTTCATCTGAACAAACATATATACATTAAACATATTTAAAATATTATGAGGCTCCTTGACATGGAATTCAGGCCATTTTTTCTGCCATGCCTGGGATTTGAACTCAGGGTCTGGGTAAATCTGCAGCACTGTGGGCGATGGGGAAGATCACCATGCTGGAAGACAAGAAAGTCAGGCCTGCTCCTAGGGCCTGAATTCAAGTCCTAACATTCAAAAAATAATATTCGTATACATTTTAAATAAATGATTTATATTTACATACACATATTTACTGCATATTGCAGTTAATGTATTCATTTTATTTTGTTTTATTCATTTCTTATGTATTTTAGTGAATATGATTACACATATATCATTTTTGCATCATATTACATAAGACATAGATTTTCCTATGTATTATACATCATTCCTGAGACCCAGGACTTTCACTGATAAGGAAAACAAGTGAGAAAGTTGGCTTTCCACCAGGATTAAGTTTTTGGCAGTTCTGTGACTTGAACTCAGGTCTTAGCAGGCCCACTTCATGAATGGGTAAATGTTAGCATACTAGTCTGATGCAAGTGAAGTTGGTGGGCAAATTTGAGGACCTGAGATCGAGCCCTAGGAATGGCCAATATATATACAGATAGATGTTTAGGGTGCAGTGTGTGTGTGTGTGTGTGTGTGTGTGTGCGCGTGCGTGCGCATGTGTGTATATATTCATATGTATATGCATCTATAAATGTATACAGAGAGACAAAGATAGACATTTATGTAGATTCTACTATATAACCGTATATAAAGAGTGATGTCTATATCTTATTTTTATATATTATATTATTACCAATTTTTGGTATAAAATTATGCCTCCATTAATATTAATCACAGTAGGAGACTTAATAAAGTATTAATTAGTGAATGACCTATATTTATTGCTTACAATCATATACTGGAATGACTAGCTAATTAGTAATTTAATTAGTACATTTCAAACATTGTATTAGTATTCCTATAGATAGGAACAAGTGTCCTAGGATCTTCAGCCCTGTGTAGGTGGCAGTCCCGGGATTGAACTCAAGGCCTAGGTGTCTGAGTTGGACTCAGGCTTCACTGACAGCCCCCAGCCTTCATCCATTCAAGGTCACGTACAGTTTTCAAGCCAAGTCATTGAGACCCAAGAGGGTAACAATGCTAAGGAAACAAAGGTAAAACTGTTGTAAAAACTTCCTGGATTTTTTTTCTCCTCCATTTTTGTTGGCTTGATGTTTTTGTTTTGTTTTGTTTTTTCCAGAACTGGGAGTTGAACTTGGGTCCTAGGATCCTTGAATCAACTGTGGGTGTAAAAGCTGCAACCCATCCTAGGGTAATCATGGTTTAAGACACAATAAAATGTTTCCTTGAGCAAAAGGAGCTCAGGGAAAATGTCTAGGCTCACAGTTCAAGCCTCAGGAACTGCCACAAAAAAAGAGCCCGTAACTCCATGTGTCTGTGAATATATTCATGTATTTGTTTCAGTGAACAAAGCCACCCAGCCAGGAAATTTGCTTTGAATAGAATGATTTCATAGCACAGAGAATACTTTCAAGATGGTTCATGTTCCCTGGCTCCACTCAATGTTCCCAGGGTAGCCTGAGGGGTTCTTCACACCCCAGGTTGCTGGAGGAAGTCTGCTTCATTGTTGGAACAGGCGGAGAAAAATCCTCACTCCTGTACAGATGTATAACAAACAATTCATGTGGGGCAATTATAGAGGATGTGTGTGGGCAGGCTCTGAAGGTCAGGAGAAAAAGGCCTCTTTGTACCCCAAGCTATCTCTCCTCCCAGTGCTCTGTTTTGACAGGAAGTCTTCATTTGTGCCATCTCCCATGGCAGGCCAAGTTTCCTGCACTCATCCTGTCTTTGTAAGCCTATGTTTCAGTGTTGAAACAAACTGCTACCACTAATCGAGAGTCCTTCTGGCAGACAATTAGGGAGCTGAAACTAATGAAATTATTCATTATTGGCAACGGCAACGGTGCCTCTGTGTGTGTTTGTGTGTGTGTGTGTGTGTGTGTGTGTGTGTGTGTGTGTGCATACACCAGTCCTGGTGCTTGAACTCAGTTCCTAACTACTCTACCTGAGTTGTTCTCCTGTACAAGGACAGCACTATACCAATTGAGCCACACAGCCACTTCAGGCTTTTTTTTCCCCTAGGGATGTGGTACTGAGAATTCAAACCCTGGGTTTCACACATGCAAAGCAGTCTACCTCTAAGAAACATTCCCAGTGCACTTCCGGTTTATTTCTTTCTTTTCTTGTAAGTTGGAGGAGTTGAAGTCTGGGCCTGGGTGCTGTCTCTGAGCTCTTCAGTTCATGTCTAGTGCTCTACTCCTTGATCTACAGCACCCCTTTATGCTTTCTGGTAGTTTATTGGAAATAACCATCTCAAGGAATTTCCTGCCCAGGCTGGCTTTGGACCGTGATCTGGGATAGTTTTGAACTGAAATCCTCAGCATCCTGAGCAGGCAGGATGATAGACCTCAGCTAAAGACACCTAAGCCGTGACACTTTGATGCAAGAAGGTCCTTGGCTCCACATGGTAGAACGTTAGCCATGAGCCCAAGAAGAAAATCTGCACCTAGGCTCTGAGTTCAAGGTTCATGATGGAGAAAACTAAACCAAAACAATTGTCTGCAGGAGACAAGTCACTAGAGCTCAGTGTATACATAAATTTGGCTCTGCCGTGGGGACATATATGAGCCTCTGCACAATCATCTTACTTCTGTAGCTCTTATAAGGACCAGATTAAACAATATAACTCGTGAAAGACTCAGTACATAGGATCCTGTGAAGGACTCATCACACAGTACCCCATGAATGACTTAGCACCACTGGAAGGACTCATCACATAGCTGTATCCCACAAACTGTCATTAGAATTAGGGTGCTTTCATCAGTATCACCATTCCTTCAGATATATGTCACAAACTGCACAAGTTTACATCTAACGGTTTAGAGGAGGTGATATATCCAGTGCCAAAATTCCACAGGAGTTCTAAGATGTGGATACAGGACAGAGAGCCTCAGGCAAAAGGTACAGCATGGACTAAGGTCCTGAGGTGTGCTGTAGAGCAGGTGGTGTGGTTGGAATGAAGGCTCTGTGGCTTCAGAAAAGTCTGGTGGGACATTCAAGGCTGGGTCCAGGTTTGTACTTAAGTCACAGGGCACAGGGTGGGGTACTAGATTGGGGCCCAGGGGGAAGATTAGCTTGGCTTTACACCAGGGACCCCAGCCATTTCCTGTGGCTGGAAGCTTATTTTTCACAGCTCCTAACCCTCAGGCATCCTTTGTATGGAGGAGTCAGGGCAAATGCAGGGAAGAACTCTTGCTTAAGAAAAGCT
This sequence comes from Dipodomys ordii, assembly GCF_000151885.1. NCBI lineage: Eukaryota > Metazoa > Chordata > Mammalia > Rodentia > Heteromyidae > Dipodomys > Dipodomys ordii. The sequence goes on from NW_012283619.1 coordinate 42,140, forward strand.
TCTAGCCCAATGCCACCAGTGGCTCAAACCCTGTAAATCCTACCAACTCAGGAGACTGAGATAGAGATCGAGGGTCAAGCCAGATCAGGAGATGAAAGTTAGTGAGACTATTCTTGCAGGTGAACTACCAAAAACCAGCAATTGAGCTGGGGCTCAATTGGTAGAGTGCTAACCTTGAGGGAAAAAGTTAAGAGACCAGAGACCAGACCCTGAGTTAAATCCCAGTACTGGCACAGTAAAATAAAGAAAAGCTTTCAGGAGCTCCTAGTCCACTCTGGTGAAAGGCCAGATCAGCTGGGCGCCGGTGGCTCACACCTGTCCTCCTACCTTCTCAGGAGGCTGAGATGTGAGGATTGCAGTTCAAAGCCAGCCCAGGCAGGAAAGTCCGGGAGACTCTGATCTCCAAGGAACCTCCAGAGGACTGGATGTAGTTCTGTAGCTCAAGTGGTAAGCTTAAGAGCTGGGGACAGAGCCCAGGCCCAGAGTTCAAGCCCCGTGACCAACACCTGGTCTGCTTGGACCTCACTCTGTGGCTCTAGGCAAAGTAGTTTCCAGTGGGCCCCCTGAGGGTCTCCCAATGTCTAGGTGTCCTACAAGTCTTGAGTGGAGCCTGTTTGGAAGCCATTGCGTACAGAGCAGGCCACAGTACCAGAGTATGGTCGAGCCTTGGGGCATGGAGGTCATCAGAATTGCATCTGTCATGGGTGCAATGTGGATCAGACCAAGGTTCTGGGCCAGGAGGGGCAGGAGGTGCAAGATGTCACACCAAGTAAGGTCCACTCATGCAGGTATCACAAGTGTGTGAATTTGTCAGTCACACCTTGGGCAGGTGTTGAGTTGGGCTCATGAAAGGCTTGTAGGCTCAGGAATCCACAGCCCACTGGCTGCTGCTTGTAGCAGTCGCTATGCCAGGAATCTCAGGGCTCCGAGTACTGCTTTCCTCACCATTGCTTTGATGCAGATTAAGATCTGCAATCGTGGGCCGACTACAAATGAGCATCCCTAGTGTCCTTCCCTTGGTCCTGTGGCCCCATACACAGATGGAGGGGTAGGTTATATGGAACTTACTGCCATGGCCCAGACCCCTCAGCTCAAGAAGTACTTAGGGAGAAACCACTTGATTTGGCTTGAGAGTTTACTGTGACTATGACTCTGGACTGCCCCCAGTTCTAGCTCATCTCATTACCACCTTCCTCTGTATGCATGTGTGTGTGTGCATGTGTGTGTGTGTGTGTGTGTGTGGTGTGTTTGTGTGTGGATGAGCAAGTATGCATCTTGGTACTAGGGCTTGAACTCAGGGCCCGGGCTCTGTCCCTCACTTTTTTCATTCAGGGCTAGCTCTCTACCACTTGAGCCACAGCTTTTCTTCCAGCTTTCAGGTGGTTCTTGGGAGAGGATAGTCTCACAGATATTTCTTGCTCCACTTCATCTGAATGGCAATCCTCAGATTTCAGACTCCTGAGGAGCTAGGAATATGAGACAGGAGCTATTAGCATTTGGCCACACTTACCTTCTTGGCTAAAACAGACTACCTCTCTCCCAGCTGAGCACCCATCTACAGCCACCCCTCCTACCCCATGCTTCAGACGAAACATAACCTCTTCCCCTGAGGACAAAGAAATGGGATCAGTTTGACCTTTGTGTTCTCCACACAATCAGGGGCTGGTGAGAGCTGTTGTGGAGGTCAGAGATCTAGTCCAGGACCAGTAGACAGCTGTTAAAATAGAAGAGAGTATGAAAAGATATCCTTGCAGCTGGATGCCAGTGGCTATAATCCTTGCTACTCAAGGCTGAAACTGGAGGATCAATCAAGTTTAAAAGCTAGCCTGGGCAGACTCTTATCTCCAATAAATCACCAAAAAGATGGGAAGTGGAGCTACTGTAGTTCAAGTGGTACAGCACCAACCTTGTGCAAACAAGCTACATGATAGCACCTAGGCTCTGAGTTCAAGCCCCTGGAAACACACACACACACACACACACACACACACACACACACACACACACAACCTGAGCAGGTGCCCATCACTCATACCAGCAATCCTAGCTACTCAAGAGTCTGAGCTCTTAGGGTGGTAACTTGAAGCCAGCCCAGGCAGCAAAGTATGTGAGACACTTATGTCTACTAAACTACTAAAAAAGATGAAAGGTGAGCTGTGGTTCAAGTGTTAGAGTGTTAGCTTTGAGCAAAGGGAGCTTCCCACACAGTGCCAAGCTCTGAGTTCCAGCTCTAAGATTTTTTTAAAGACATCCCCCACCCCAATCAGGCCATAAATCCAGATTTTGGTCATCCTAGATCTCATTTCTGATCCTGCCACTTCCAGAGCACAAGTAGCTGGTGTGTGGCCAGCACTGGGTTAAGAAGTGAACTTATACAAGTGGAGCATAGCCAGGTCAAGGCTAATGCCCCAGAACATTGAGGTACTGGTACATACCAGTCCATTATCCCACAGTTCTATGGCCCTGGAATCTAAAGTCTGTGCCTCTGTATTTTGGGCATCTGGAATTGTCTAGAAGGACCAGAGAGGCCCAGCTGGGCCCAGAAGATAGACTTGCCTGTGATAAGGTACCTTGACTTTTCCTTGATACTGACCAACACTTGCAAGCCACCTTGGTTTCACCTCCCATGTAGCCCCAGATCATCCTTGCTTGGGGAGGCTTCAGTCAGCTATCAAGCTCGATCTGGCCAAAGCCACTGGAAACCACCCTTCACCCACTCCACTGCCAGCCTGCTAGGAGTGGGACATGCAGCCAGTGGAAAAGGACAGGACAACTCATGACTGACCCTGCCACCCCAGAGGCAGGGAAGAACATATGCCAGCTTGCCCTGCTGATTCAGAATCCCTTGGAGGTGGCCAAAGATATGGACAGCCGGACTTAGGCCCCAAAGAAAAGCTGGTATATGCAGATCTCTGGCAATTTAGGACTCATTGTAGACCCTGATAGGGGGCTAAATGCAAGGTTGCCATGGAGGAGGGGCACCATCCGAGTTCAGGAAGAGGCAGACAGGTACCCTGGAAGTGGACAGAGAAAGATGAGGAAAATACACACACACACACACAAACACACACACACACACACACACACACACACACACACACACACACACACACGGGTAACGCAAGGCCTCAGCAGTTCCTGATCACCTGAACATCCTAACACCCAGAAAGATGGCTCTACAGTCCTCATACCAAATGTAGACAAAACTCAGAGTCTCTCACACATCTGAAATGGCTCATTACTCAGCATGGCACTTCCTACTGTACACACTGCTATGAAGAAAAGTCAGCCACCTTATTTTTGCTTGTCGGTCATGGGGTTTGAACTTTGGGCCTGTGTGTAGTCCCTCAGCTCTTCAGCTGAAGGTGTGAGCTCTACCACTGGAGCCATAGTGTCACTTCTGGTTTTCTGGTGGTTCACTGGAGATAAAGTCTCCCAGACTTTCCTGCCCAAGCTGGCTTTGAACTGTGATCCTCAGATCTCAGCCTCCTGAGTAGCTAGGATGTCATTTGTGAGCCACGGGCAGCGCCTGGCTTCAGCCACCTTCTTAGACCACGGGAAATCCAACTTGTCAAGCCACAAAGCACATGCAACCCTTCACTTCAGACTTTTACACCAGCATCCAAA
>NW_012283620.1:0-2516 GCF_000151885.1 Dipodomys ordii
CTTTGGTCACAGTTTAGAAGCTAAAAGTGGGAAATGAGTGTCATAGGATTTAGGAGCTAAAGTCTACAGTTCTTGCCAGCTCTGTCACTTAGCTTTGAGCTGTAGGGAATTTACTGTCTCAGGTTGAGAGGACTGAAAGCTGGAGTGATCCTTGTACTGTCCGCATTGTTCCTTTCACCTATAAAATGATCTAATAGTTATGAGTGTTATGTGTCTCCAACCTTAAGTATCTAGAACACACTAGAAGCATCTTCATGTTTCTGTTTTGCTAGTTTCTCCCAAGATTTAGACTAAGGTTTTGTGTAGAGCAGCTTCTCAGCGAATCCATGAGGAAGCTGCTTGAAACCTCCTCAGCAGATCGCCATCCAAAGCCAGTCCGAGCAGGAAAGTCCGTGAGACTCTTATATCCAATAAACTACCAGAAAACTAGAAGAGGAGCAGTGGCCCAGACAGTAGACCTCCAGCTTTGAGAGAGCCAAGCAGGAGATACAGGACAGACCAGGCAAGCCTGGGTGGAACTTATATCCAATTAATGATCAGATGGCTGGAAGTGGAGCTGCAGCGGAGAAAGAGGCTCAGCCTTTAGCAAAACAACTGAGGAATGCATGGGGCCCTTAGTTTAAGCCCTGGGAGGGCCACACAATTTCAAAAAGAGAAGGCCAAGTTATGTACTTGTACCCTACGTACTTATGTGTGTATATTACCTCCCTGAGTGCAAACAGATCATATATATTGCTTTTGCTTTTACTTACTGATTTATTTTTCAGATATGCTTATTGCACATACCACATCATTCTCTTCATTTCTGGCCATGGCTTTTCTCTTCCATGGTTCCAAGCCTGTGTCGTTATATGATGCATACTTAAGCTCTCAGCAGCCTTTATTTAAATTTTATTATGAGGCTAAGGTACAAACAGTCACAAATCAGGCAGGAGAAGAGAAGATCAGGGTTCATAGAAGTAACCAGTATTCAGAAAATTAAACTTGGGGACATAAGTTGGTAGCATACTTACATAAAAACTACCATTAAGAAAAAGATAAGGAAGCTGGGAATGTGGATTAGTGAGAGAGTTCTTGCCAAGCATGCAAGAAGCCCTGGGTTTGATTCTTCAGTAGCACATACTCAGAAAAAGTCAGAATTGGTGCTATGGCTCAAGTAGTAAAGTGCTAGAGACAGTGCCCAGGCCTTGAGTTCAACCCATGAACTGACAAACAGCTAGCTAGCTCACTAGGTAGGTAGGTAGGTAGATAGACAGATGATAGATAGAGAGATAGATAGAAAGATGATAGGTGAATCTGGTCTTAGACATCATTAGGAAAGAAGGAAACAATTCCCAGTCATGAGGCCTTCTGCAGTGCTCGAGGCCACCAGCATCACCATCACACACAACACAGCAGGAAGACTGTCTGTATCCCACTTCTCAGGCAGCAGAAGAGCCAGGAGGGCTGAACCAGGTTCTAACTCAGGTGCTTGGAGATAGTAGAGAAAGGGCCCTGCCTCTCCTTGGACTGGGGATTTGCATTAATGATGTGGAGAATGAAGGAAGGAGAATGGACTGGCAGAGGTAGAAGAAGGGCCTTCAAATCTGACAGAGAGTCAAAAACCTACTGCCTAAAACTAGAGAGTAGGATTTTTCTACTCTGTTCCTCCCCTCTTCCTCATTAAACTGGCTCTCTATTAATAATGTAAAGATAGCCTGAGGCTCCCTTCACCTGAGAGAGGAAGGTAAATTAGTCATTGTTTGAAGAGGCTAAGAAAAGCCCAATCCTGGTGTAACTCTAACAAATGTTTAAGGATTCCCCTTTGCAGGCTGTGCCTGGAATGAATGAAGTGGTTTTGCAGCTCACTTCCCTGTTTATTGTCTACATTCTGCCTCCTAACCCTGCAGGTCTAGGTCTCGTCACCTAGCCCGGCTTTTGAAACTGTTTTCTGTCCTTCAAATTCAGTGTTACACTGGAGTTCTTCCTGCCCACAGGGCTAAGACTAGGATTCTGAAAACTTCATTTGAACCCAGGATGGGTCAACAATGTTTCTTTCTTGTTTCTATAGCTTAAGAACTCTAAGAACATTTAGAGTTCAAGTAACCTCTCTTCACCAAGGGAAAGACAGGGAACTCTTGAATATCTGACCTTTCAGAAGTGGAAGTCAGAGTGTCGTAGACGTTCCTGTCTTCAGGCTGGCTTCACCCTGTGATCCTGAGACCCCAGTCTTCTGAGCTAGGGTGACGGGCCTGAGCTACTGGTGCTGTGCTAGGTTCAGAACTGTAATGACATTGACAATAGAAGGCAAGTGCTTATCACAAAGGGCTTGGAGAGCATATTATGCCTTTCAACATTGGACCTTTCAAAACTGTGTAGGACACAACGTTATAATGTTAGAGTCTGAGAGGCTGGGCATATGGATCTGCTATACTTGAACCTTGAGCCCTGACTCCAACTCTGATGTACATCAATGTTCATTTTCCAGAAAATGTTCTCATAATTAGCAAATAGGAAAAGTACTTTGATTATCCCTC
>NW_012283621.1:0-4292 GCF_000151885.1 Dipodomys ordii
TAGAAAAAGCATTTCAAGGACTCTCCTAACTGGGCTGGATTCAAACTGAGAATCTCTACATCTCATCCGCTGAGGAGCTTGGATTATAGTCAGCAGACACTGGCACCTGCCTTTCTTTGCTTCTTCATTTTTTAATCTGGACAACCTAACTTCTTCACAGGATCATTCCAATAGTTTGAATTCTATAAGTAAACTACCCAATGTTCTTTATAGCTGCTTTCTCTGAGAAGGATATTCTCTCCTCATTTTCCACTTTGGTCACAGTTTAGAAGCTAAAAGTGGGAAATGAGTGTCATAGGATTTGGGAGCTAAAGTCTACAGTTCTTGCCAGCTCTGTCACTTAGCTTTGAGCTGTAGTGAATTTACTGTCTCAGGTTGAGAGGACTGAAAGCTGGAGTGATCCTTGTACTGTCCGCATTGTTCCTTTCACCTATAAAATGATCTAATAGTTATGAGTGTTATGTGTCTCCAACCTTAAGTATCTAGAACACACTAGAAGCATCTTCATGTTTCTGTTTTGCTAGTTTCTCCCAAGATTTAGACTAAGGTTTTGTGTAGAGCAGCTTCTCAGCGAATCCATGAGGAAGCTGCTTGAAACCTCCTCAGCAGATCGCCATCCAAAGCCAGTCCGAGCAAGAAAGTCCGTGAGACTCTTATATCCAATAAACTACCAGAAAACTAGAAGAGGAGCAGTGGCCCAGACAGTAGACCTCCAGCTTTGAGAGAGCCAAGCAGGAGATACAGGACAGACCAGGCAAGCCTGGGTGGACCTTATATCCAATTAATGATCAGATGGCTGGAAGTGGAGCTGCAGCGGAGAAAGAGGCTCAGCCTTCAGCAAAACAACTGAGGAATGCATGGGGCCCTTAGTTTAAGCCCTGGGAGGGCCACACAAATTCAAAAAGAGAAGGCCAAGTTATGTACTTGTACCCTACGTACTTATGTGTGTATATTACCTCCCTGAGTGCAAACAGATCATATGTATTGCTTTTGCTTTTACTTACTGATTTATTTTTCAGATATGCTTATTGCACATACCACATCATTCTCTTCATTTCTGGCCATGGCTTTTCTCTTCCATGGTTCCAGGCCTGTGTCGTTATATGATGCATACTTAAGCTCTCAGCAGCCTTTATTTAAATTTTATTATGAGGCTAAGGTACAAACAGTCACAAATCAGGCAGGAGAAGAGAAGATCAGGGTTCATAGAAGTAACCAGTATTCAGAAAATTAAACTTGGGGACATAAGTTGGTAGCATACTTACATAAAAACTACCATTAAGAAAAAGATAAGGAAGCTGGGAAGGTGGATTAGTGAGAGAGTTCTTGCCAAGCATGCAAGAAGCCCTGGGTTTGATTCTTCAGTAGCACATACTCAGAAAAAGTCAGAATTGGTGCTATGGCTCAAGTAGTAAAGTGCTAGAGACAGTGCCCAGGCCTTGAGTTCAACCCATGAACTGACAAACAGATAGCTAGCTCACTAGGTAGGTAGGTAGGTAGATAGACAGATGATAGATAGAGAGATAGATAGAAAGATGGTAGGTGAAGCTGGTCTTAGACATCATTATGAAAGAAGGAAACAATTCCCAGTCATGAGGCCTTCTGCAGTGCTCGAGGCCACCAGCATCACCATCACACACAACACAGCAGGAAGACTGTCTGTATCCCACTTCTCAGGCAGCAGAAGAGCCAGGAGGGCTGAGCCAGGTTCTAACTCAGGTGCTTGGAGATAGTAGAGAAAGGGCCCTGCCTCTCCTTGGACTGGGGATTTGCATTAATGATGTGGAGAATGAAGGAAGGAGAATGGACTGGCAGAGGTAGAAGAAGGGCCTTCAAATCTGACAGAGAGTCAAAAACCTACTCCACAAAACTAGAGAGTAGGATTTTTCTACTCTGTTCCTCCCCTCTTCCTCATTAAACTGGCTCTCTATTAATAATGTAAAGATAGCCTGAGGCTCCCTTCACCTGAGAGAGGAAGGTAAATTAGTCATTGTTTGAAGAGGCTAAGAAAAGCCCAATCCTGGTGTAACTCTAACAAATGTTTAAGGATTCCCCTTTGCAGGCTGTGCCTGGAACGAATGAAGTGGTTTTGCAGCTCACTTCCCTGTTTATTGTCTACATTCTGCCTCCTAACCCTGCAGGTCTAGGTCTCTTCACCTAGCCCGGCTTTTGAAACTGTTTTCTGTCCTTCAAATTCAGTGTTACACTGGAGTTCTTCCTGCCCACAGGGCTAAGACTAGGATTCTGAAAACTTCATTTGAACCCAGGATGGGTCAACAATGTTTCTTTCTTGTTTCTATAGCTTAAGAACTCTAAGAACATTGAGAGTTCAAGTAACCTCTCTTCACCAAGGGAAACACAGGGAACTCTTGAATATCTGACCTTTCAGAAGTGGAAGTCAGAGTGTCGTAGACATTCCTGTCTTCAGGCTGGCTTCACCCTGTGATCCTGAGACCCCAGTCTTCTGAGCTAGGGTGACGGGCCTGAGCTACTGGTGCTGTGCTAGGTTCAGAACTGTAATGACATTGACAATAGAAGGCAAGTGCTTATCACAAAGGGCTTGGAGAGCATATTATGCCTTTCAACATTGGACCTTTCAAAACTGTGTAGGACACAACGTTATAATGTTAGAGTCTGAGAGGCTGGGCATATGGATCTGCTATACTTGAACCTTGAGCCCTGACTCCAACTCTGATGTACATCAATGTTCATTTTCCAGAAAATGTTCTCATAATTAGCAAATAGGAAAAGTACTTTGATTATCCCTCACTCTTTTTCCAGTTGTTTTTCTCAGACTGAAGCCTGGGTGCTGTCCTTACACCCTTCAGCTCAAGGCAAAGACTCTACCACTTGAGCCACAGCACCATGTGAGGTCTTTTGGTGATTCATTGGAGATAAGAGTCTAACAGGCTTTCCTTGTGTAGGCTATCTTGGAACTGTGGTCTTCAGATCTCAGTCTCTGAGAAGCTAGGGTTCCAAGAGTGAGCCACCAGCATCTGGCTTATTGTTTTTGTCAGTCTTGGGACTTGATCTAAGGGCCTGGGTACTGTCTCTGAGCTTCTTTTTCTCAAGGCTAGCGCCCTACCACTTGAACCACTCCACAGCTTTTGGCTTTTTCTGAGTATGTAGCACTGAGGATTGAAACCCTGGCATTCATGCATGCTGAGCAAGCTCTGTATCACTAAGCCACATTCCCAGCCCCACCCTTACAATTTTATCCCGCAACTTGTCTATCCTCAAGAAAAGGCTTCTGAATATAAATCATCTAAAGAAATCCCTATAGTAAGTTGTCTAAAGATAACTAAGACAAAGTTCATACTTGGGAGAGACTCTAAACATATGATGACTGTGACTAATGCCTCCGTTTAATTATGTATAATGTTTCAACACTTAATAAAGTATTAATGAAAAAAGTCAATGACCTGATTTACTGTGTATAATTTTATAATAGATGTACAAAACATAATAAATATTATGTGTATAATAATACTAAATATAATAAACTATAAAATGAGTAAAATAAAATAAATACAAAATCAATAATTATAATAATCAATATATAATAAACATGCATATGTACATGTATATCATATATTACACATGTATAAAAATATTTTTTCATTGCAGGGCCTCAATGCAGGCCCTGAGAACTTTAGCTTGAATTTCTTTTCCTCAAGGACAGTGAGCTTCCCCTTCACCAATGGTGTAAAAGAGTTACCTGAACAATGAGCTCAATTCCCTTCAATGGCCCCAGAAATACTGGCCCCAGTTCCAAGACAGTGACTTAATGGAAGCACTTATGTTTATTCAGTTCCATACTGAACATTTCAAAATAAAGCAATGTAGAATTTTGAACAGCTATTCAGATATCCTTCCCTTACCCCCAAAGTGCTTCTTTGAGCACTACATTATTTTTTGTATGTTTTTTATTGTAAAAATATTGTACAGAGGGGTTACAGTTACATGAACAAATTAACGAGTACATTTCCTATTGAGCATTGTTGCTTCCTCATTTGTTCTCCCCCTACCTGTTGGATCTTCATCTGTCCCACGGAAGATGGACGGGGTCCAAGGAAAGTTAAGTGTGCTAGCCCATTCACCAGTCTCCTGTAGCCCCGGAGACAGTCAGATGCAGCAGGGAGTCAAGTCAAGCAGGAACTCGTTTATCACCACACAGCAAGAAATTTTTAAAACAAAAAACCATGTGGCATGGAAGGGGAGGAAAAGGAACCAACCAACCACTGTAGAGGTTACCCTATCATGCACCTAAGCTTTCTATACTTCCCTGCTGT
>NW_012283622.1:0-1906 GCF_000151885.1 Dipodomys ordii
GGTTCAATCTGCCTCATGTCAATAGGCAGTGAAACTGCTTTACACTATGAAAATACTCATTTAACGGCGGAGTCCTTCCCCCAGAGAGATGGTCCAATGAGCCTGGGTCGTCTGCAAGGAGGCTTACAGCAGAGAGAGTTCCTCCTAGAGCTAATGGGGCTGGAGGATGCCCCTCCCCTAGTTTAAAGGCTTCCCATCTAAATCAAATTTGGATTGACAATCCTTTTTCCAATGGTACCCCTTCCTGCACCTGGGGCAGGGTGAAGGTGGTGGATTGGACCTCCTGGGCTGGTTGGCAGAGAGAGGGACGAAGATTGTTGTGGACAGTCCTGCTTAAAGGGGCCCTCCTATCCCCATTTAAAACAAGTCTCCCTGATGGCCTTGGGGTTCCTTGGCCCTGGGCTCCAGAGCCTGGGTAATAGCCTCAGATATTGCAGATGTCTGAGACTGTAAAGGTAAAGATAGTGATTGGGCCTGGGCTGTTTCATTCCACATCGTGAAATGCCACCACCCATGTGCTCAGGGAACACTCTCTCAATCCCATGCAGGCTGTGTGGTGGTCTGCATTCATCGCTTCCCAAACCAGTAGCTTTACAAACTGATCTCGGAGGTCCCCTGCCAGTGACTTGCGGTGAACACTCTGTTGGACTCAGTCTATAAAATTAGGTAGAGGCTCACCCAGCTTTTGTCTCACTCCTGCTATGGGGGACTCAGTGGCCCCTTCATCCAATTAGTACCACTCGGCAAGTCCTGCCTGCCTCACCTGGTTACGGTACAGTACGGGCAAGGTATTCCGGCCTGTTGGATGCTGGTGGAATTCCCTTCCCCTCCTTTTAACATGGCATAAGTAATTGGTATTGTGGGTTGTGCCTTCCAGGTATTCTCCTTCACCTTCTGCATTCCTCCTTAAAGAAGACACACGATTTAATAAACTGAGAACTGGTGAGGACAGCTTTGGCCACATCTAACCAGTCCTTAGGGACACACTGGTAATAAGCAATGTCCTGTAATAGGGTCTGGGCCCAAGGAGAGTTCAGACCATCCTCTGCCACTGCCTTGCAGAGCTGTTTAATATCCTTGGCTTCCCATGGATACCATTCCAAGGGTCCGTTAGCTCCAGTGCCAGATTGACTGAATACGCTTGGGGAATTGAATCCTTTGGCCCAGGGTCCAGACTCCCGAGTGGTCCTTCCTTTACAGGGTAGGACTCAGCATAGGTTACTTCCCCTGCCCTCAGCTTCTCCGTGGAAGGTCTGTAGGGGTCCAGATCTCCCAGGTCCCTCTGTAGGGCCACATAGGGTACTGTACCTCCCCCCCAATTGTGGGAATAGGGTGAGGGCCTAGGACCATCAAGGGCACCCAAGTCAGATGGGGTAACCCCTTTTCCTTACCACTTCCCAAGTCCTCTTTTACTCCCTCTAGGACTAATGTTGCCCCCTTCTCCTCCTTCTCTATGATAGCATTACCCATACTAAGGATTTCACTTACCCTTAGAGACCCCTTAGCTTCGGCTGGAATATTTTCCTTTCGTGCCCCATGTTGGGTGCCAGATGTTGGGTCTTGGTCCATCCCGCGGAAGACGGACCAGGTCAGAGGAAAGGTAAATACGCCGCTTGCCCATTCCCCAGCTTCCCCTAGCCCTGGAGACAGTCAGAGGCAGCAGGGAGTCAAGTCAAGCAGGAACTCTTTTATTATCATGCTGTGATTTTTTTAACTATCTTCTATTTTCTTCCTCCGTGGTATAACCCGTTTTCATTGTATTTAATGTTGGTGACCTGCATCTTGCATATACATTTTTCTACTGTGGGAGTGGAAGGAAATAAAATTCTGAAACAAGACACAGTATGACTCATTGTAACAAGAGATGAACAAGACTATATGTTGAAATGAACTTTACATTTGGGGA
>NW_012283623.1:0-3313 GCF_000151885.1 Dipodomys ordii
TCCAGGATATTATCATAGGATGCTCGATGGTCTGTAGTGACCACAGCATCCATTTGTCTTAGCATGTCTTGCCCTAGCAAATTGGCGGTGAGGTTTTTTTGCCACTAAAGGGCAGATCTTTCCCTGCTCTCCATCTAGGCTAGTCCATTTCATAAGGGCGACCAACTCTTTGGACTGGGAGTTTCCCCCTACCCCCCATATCGGGGGTCCATGTGCAAGCTTCCAGTCTTAAGGCACTTCCTCCTCCTGAGTATGGTTCAATCTGCCCTCATGTCAATTAGGCAGTGAAACTGCTTTACACCTATGAAAATACTCATTTTATGGCGGAGTCCTTCCCCCAGGAGGATGGTCCAATGGGCCTGGGTCATCCTGCAAGGAGGCTGCCTAGGCCTTACAGCAGAGGGGGTTCCTCCTAGAGCTAATGGGGCTGGAGGATGCCCCTCCCCTAGTTTAAAGGCTTCCCATCTAAATCAAATTTGGATTGACAATCCTTTTTCCAATGGTACCCCTTCCTGCACCTGGGGCAGGGTGAAGGTGGTGGATTGGACCTCCTGGGCTGGTTGGCGGGGGGGGGGGGGAAAATTGTTGTGGACAGTCCTGCTTAAAGGGGCCCTCCTATCCCCATTTAAAACAAGTCTCCCTGATGGCCTTGGGGTTCCTTGGCCCTGGGCTCCAAAGCCTGGGTAATAGCCTCAAATATTGCAAATGTCTGAAACTGTAAAGGTAAAGATAGTGATTGGGCCTGGGCTGTTTCATTCCACATCGTGAAATGCCACCACCCATGTGCTCAGGGAACACTCTCTCAATCCCATGCAGGCTGTGTGGTGGTCTGCATTCATCGCTTCCCAAACCAGTAGCTTTACAAACTGATCTCGGAGGTCCCCTGCCAGTGACTTGCGGTGAACACTCTGTTGGACTCAGTCTATAAAATTAGGTAGAGGCTCACCCAGCTTTTGTCTCACTCCTGCTATGGGGGACTCAGTGGCCCCTTCATCCAATTAGTACCACTCGGCAAGTCCTGCCTGCCTCACCTGGTTACGGTACAGTACGGGCAAGGTATTCCGGCCTGTTGGATGCTGGTGGAATTCCCTTCCCCTCCTTTTAACATGGCATAAGTAATTGGTATTGTGGGTTGTGCCTTCCAGGTATTCTCCTTCACCTTCTGCATTCCTCCTTAAAGAAGACACACGATTTAATAAACTGAGAACTGGTGAGGACAGCTTTGGCCACATCTAACCAGTCCTTAGGGACACACTGGTAATAAGCAATGTCCTGTAATAGGGTCTGGGCCCAAGGAGAGTTCAGACCATCCTCTGCCACTGCCTTGCAGAGCTGTTTAATATCCTTGGCTTCCCATGGATACCATTCCAAGGGTCCGTTAGCTCCGGTGCCAGATTGACTGAATACGCTTGGGGAATTGAATCCTTTGGCCCAGGGTCCAGACTCCTGAGTGGTCCTTCCTTTACAGGGTAGGACTCAGCATAGGTTACTTCCCCTGCCCTCAGCTTCTCCGTGGAAGGTCTGTAGGGGTCCAGATCTCCCAGGTCCCTCTGTAGGGCCACATAGGGTACTGTACCTCCCCCCCAATTGTGGGAATAGGGTGAGGGCCTAGGACCATCAGGGGCACCCAAGTCAGATGGGGTAACCCCTTTTCCTTACCACTTCCCAAGTCCTCTTTTACTCCCTCTAGGCCTAATGTTGCCCCCTTCTCCTCCTTCTCTATGATAGCATTACCCATACTAAGGATTTCACTTACCCTTAGAGACCCCTTAGCTTCAGCTGGAATATTTTCCTTTCGTGCCCCATGTTGGGTGCCAGATGTTGGGTCTTGGTCCATCCCGCGGAAGACGGACCGGGTCCAAGGAAAGGTAAATACGCCGCTTGCCCATTCCCCAGCTTCCCCTAGCCCTGGAGACAGTCAGAGGCAGCAGGGAGTCAAGTCAAGCAGGAACTCTTTTATTATCATGCTGTGATTTTTTTAACTATCTTCTATTTTCTTCCTCCGTGGTATAACCCGTTTTCATTGTATTTAATTTTGGTGACCTGCATCTTGCATATACATTTTTCTACTGTGGGAGTGGAAGGGAAATAAAATTCTGAAACAAGGACACAGTATGACCCATTGTAACAAAGAGATGAACAAGACTATATGTTGAAAATGAACTTTACAATTTGGGGATGGGAGGGGGGATTTGGGACTGTGGGGAGAAAAGGGATGGCAGGGGAAAAACAAATGAGAAGGTAACAATGCTCGTTAGATAATGTACTCATTAACTAACTTATGTAACTCTAACCCCTCTGTACACCATTTTCACAATAAAAAAACTAATAAAAAGTTACCCTGGAGTACATTAACTTCAAATTTCCTAAGTGCTCTGTAAATTAAGACCAATTTAAAGTGGGAAGAAGGTTCTCAGAAACATTTTTGTGAGTGTGTGTGTTGTGCATTATTTCCCAAGTTTACATAAGTTAATAGAAGGAGAAACAATAGGAATAGAAGAAAGAGAATTTCTATGTTTACGTAAAATGGTTCAATGCACTATAAGAGACTCTGTAAATAAGACAACTTTGAAACAATAAAGCCAAGGCCAGTATGTAGATCTATAGGAGTGATATAGAGAAAGCATTACTCCTAAGTGGAACATGAAGGATGAGGCCACTCTTTCTTCTACTAACTCTAAACATGTTAGTTAATCATGAGAATTTGTAAAAAAGTAGAATGGAAGAATAATTCTGGTTCCAAGCAATTCAGATATAAGAGCATGGACTTAACTGGAAAAAAAGGCCATGTTGAGAGAGCAGGAATTATACTAGCAATGAACTGGTGGCTAAGATCACATTTCTTTTTCTCTTTTTCTTTCTTTTTCTTTGACTTTCTTTCTTTTTTTTTTGATGATAGTAAGGCCTGAACTCCAGGCCTGGGCATTGTCCCTCTTCTCTTCAGCTCAAAGCTTGTGCTCTACCTCTTGAGCCAAAGCGCCACTTCCAATTTTCTGGTGCTTCCTTGGAGATAATTGCCTCAGAAACGTTCCTGCCCGTGCTGGATTTGAACTGCAATCCTCAGTCTCAGCCTCCTGGGTAGCTAGGACTATAAGCGTGAGCCACTGGAATCTTGCTTAGGATCATATTTCTAACTGGGCTACAGCTTATGTTTTATACTCACAAAAATGTTTGTAGTTTAAGAGTTGATACTCCTGGAGAAATAAAACCTAATAATGTAAAGGAGTCTGGTAAGTTCAGTTTGCATCTAGCCTTGGCAGAACAGTCTTTGAGACACTATCTATAATTAACTAACCAAAAGCTACATGGAAAG
>NW_012283624.1:0-2079 GCF_000151885.1 Dipodomys ordii
ATTTAAAATAAATATTTTTGTTTGTAATTTACTATTTGATAGGATACTACAAAATACTTTTCAAGTAGAAGATTTAATGTAGAAGTTCACAAATGATTCTGGCATTCTACTTGCCTAGAATATTCTTTCAATTGAGGGATAATTAGAACTTAGTTAATCGACAATTCCAATAGTTCATGTGTAACATGATACTCTGAATAATCTAGACAAAGTTGCCAACAAATTGATATTAATTCATAAATTTAGAAAATGAGCAATCTTTTGAGATTTTGGTGTAACATAGTATGAAGAGAGTAATTGTGTGACATGTTTTTCTTCTACCTATACAAAACACAGAAAGAAATTTCCTTAATTATTTACCTCTGTATATAATGAGAAAATGCAAGGTTTGGGGTTTGGTTTTATTTTTTGTTGTTGTTTGTTTTGTCCTAGGGCTTGACCCCTGGGTCTGGGCACTGTCCCTGAGCCTGTTTTGCTAAAGGCTACTGCTCTACCACTTGAACCTCAGTGCCACTTGCGTCTAGATTTTCATGAGCAGTTTATTGGAGATAAGAATTTAAGGAACTTTCTTGCTTGGGTGGGTTTTGATCCATAATCTTCAGATCTTAGTATTCAGATATTCAGATCTCCTGAATATCTGTGATAGATAATACATATAAATATATAATAAAATAAATATAAAATAAGGATAAGAATAATATTTGCAAGTATTTTGATCTCAAGAATACCACTGGGGGGAAAACGATGCAGCAAAGTTTAGTGTAGTGTTCTTTCGGCAAGACAAAGGGCATCACATTAGCAGAAGTGTAGTATTTTTTCACAATAGTGATAAGCTAGTCATGATGTGAATGTAGGGAATTTTAAGGGGCACCTTACAAATTGGAAACTGTTGGTCTAGGATGACTTTATGGAATAAAAATTGGGATTGATTGTCATAGAAATAATAGCTTACTCTGATGAACAAATGTTTACTTTTGAGGAATTAATTATTATAGATACTTCATAGTTTTATCTTCTACCAAAATGTGTCTACTTTTTCTGTTGACTTTTAAATATGTAACGCTTCATTGGAAAGTGCATCTATTGCAGATTTAAATAAAATGCAAACAGGTACTGCTTTGAATGTCTCTGGTATGGCATGTTCAGAATTTGAAAATGAGTAGTTAGTAATCATAGGAATGTTGAAGACCATATATATTCTGTCCTCTTAACAATTAGTAAGTTTTAAAAGTTAGGAGTTTCCATAGAATTGAACTGTTTTCTGATTTAGTATGAGAAAATATTAATAAATGTTTTTTTTCAAAATAATGGCAAGCATATTCTGAAAATATTGTATAGTTTGATAACATTCCAGTTGATGTCCCTCTGATAAAGAAAGGGGTAATTAATTCAAATTAGCAGCCAAAATGTTCATTTTTTTAAAAAGGTTATATACATAGAATAATATTTACTATACCAATACAGTGAAATTATATTTTATGCAGCTCATTTTTTAATTTAATTTTATTGTCAAGGTGATATATAGAAGGGGTTGTAGTAATTGTAAGGTAGTGAATACATAACATGTCGAACTTTTTACACAAAGAAAAACTTCTGTTTCAATATCCAGGAGTTCATTTTGCTCAGCATCATCTTATATGGTCATATATAAATAGTTGTTGAGAAATTCTGTTTTCCTTATTTGCTCTTTGTCCTTTGTCTTGCCATTTTGTTGTGCCTTTTCTCTTGCCAAATTAAGATAAATGTATATACAATACACAGGACACTGAAATCAAATACAGCAGGGGAAAATCCAAAGGGGAAAACACACACAAAAATGAAATCACATAGTACATTAAAAACAACAACCACAAAGAAAAACTTCTGTTTCAATATCCAGGAGTTCATTTTGCTCAGCATCATCTTATATGGTCATATATAAATAGTTGTTGAGAAATTCTGTTCATCTGCTAGGACTATCCTAGATATTTCCTACTTATTACAAATGAGGAAAACCATGGAATCTCTTTCTTTGTGGCTTGTTTATTTTACTTAGTAGGATTTTTCCAAGTCTTTCTATTTCCTTATGAATTGGAAGGA
>NW_012283625.1:0-2333 GCF_000151885.1 Dipodomys ordii
CCCAGAATAGTTTAAAGCAGTTTCCCCCCAAGATATCCAACTACATTGTCTGAAGCTGTACTTTGAACACACCCTCACACCTGAGCACATTATTTGAAATTATACTTCAGTATTTCTTGGCACATTCTACTTTGTGCCTGTCTTCTTTGCACATTCCTTTTGAGTTCATAGTTGCTCTATTTCCATTTCATCTGAACAAACATATATACATTAAACATATTTAAAATATTATGAGGCTCCTTGACATGGAATTCAGGCCATTTTTTCTGCCATGCCTGGGATTTGAACTCAGGGTCTGGGTAAATCTGCAGCACTGTGGGCGATGGGGAAGATCACCATGCTGGAAGACAAGAAAGTCAGGCCTGCTCCTAGGGCCTGAATTCAAGTCCTAACATTCAAAAAAATAATATTCGTATACATTTTAAATAAATGATTTATATTTACATACACATATTTACTGCATATTGCAGTTAATGTATTCATTTTATTTTGTTTTATTCATTTCTTATGTATTTTAGTGAATATGATTACACATATATCATTTTTGCATCATATTACATAAGACATAGATTTTCCTATGTATTATACATCATTCCTGAGACCCAGGGACTTTCACTGATAAGGAAAACAAGTGAGAAAGTTGGCTTTCCACCAGGATTAAGTTTTTGGCAGTTCTGTGACTTGAACTCAGGTCTTAGCAGGCCCACTTCATGAATGGGTAAATGTTAGCATACTAGTCTGATGCAAGTGAAGTTGGTGGGCAAATTTGAGGACCTGAGATAGAGCCCTAGGAATGGCCAATATATATACAGATAGATGTTTAGGGTGCAGTGTGTGTGTGTGTGTGTGTGTGTGTGTGTGTGTGTGTGTGTGTGTGTGTGCGCGCGCATGTGTGTATATATTCATATGTATATGCATCTATAAATGTATACAGAGAGACAAAGATAGACATTTATGTAGATTCTACTATATAACCGTATATAAAGAGTGATGTCTATATCTTATTTTTATATATTATATTATTACCAATTTTTGGTATAAAATTATGCCTCCATTAATATTACTCACAGTAAGAGACTTAATAAAGTATTAATTAGTGAATGACCTATATTTATTGCTTACAATCATATACTGGAATGACTAGCTAATTAGTAATTTAATTAGTACATTTCACACATTGTATTAATATTCCTATAGATAGGAACAAGTGTCCTAGGATCTTCAGCTCTGTGTAGGTGGCAGTCCCGGGATTGAACTCAGGGCCTATGTGTCTGAGTTGGACTCAGGCTTCACTGACAGCCCCCAGTCTTTCATCCATTCAAGGTCACGTACAGTTTTCAAGCCAAGTCATTGAGACCCAAGAGGGTAACAATGCTAAGGAAACAAAGGTAAAACTGTTGTAAAAACTTCCTGGATTTTTTTCTCCTCCATTTTTGTTGGCTTGATGTTTTTGTTTTGTTTTGTTTTTTCCAGAACTGGGAGTTGAACTTGGGTCCTAGGATCCTTGAATCAACTGTGGGTGTAAAAGCTGCAACCCATCCTAGGGTAATCATGGTTTAAGACACAATAAAATGTTTCCTTGAGCAAAAGGAGCTCAGGGAAAATGTCTAGCCTCAGGAACTGCCACAAAAAAAGAGCCCGTAACTCCATGTGTCTGTGAATATATTCATGTATTTGTTTCAGTGAACATCCAGAGTCTCTATGAAGAAAGCCACCCAGCCAGGAAATTTGCTTTGAATAGAATGATTTCATAGCACAGAGAATACTTTCAAGATGGTTCATGTTCCCTGGCTCCACTCAATGTTCCCAGGGTAGCCTGAGGGGTTCTTCACACCCCAGGTTGCTGGAGGAAGTCTGCTTCATTGTTGGAACAGGCGGAGAAAAATCCTCACTCCTGTACAGATGTATAACAAACAATTCATGTGGGGCAATTATAGAGGATGTGTGTGGGCAGGCTCTGAAGGTCAGGAGAAAAAGGCCTCTTTGTACCCCAAGCTATCTCTCCTCCCAGTGCTCTGTTTTGACAGGAAGTCTTCATTTGTGCCATCTCCCATGGCAGGCCAAGTTTCCTGCACTCATCCTGTCTTTGTAAGCCTATGTTTCAGTGTTGAAACAAACTGCTACCACTAATCGAGAGTCCTTCTGGCAGACAATTAGGGAGCTGAAACTAATGAAATTATTCATTATTGGCAACGGCAACGGTGCCTCTGTGTGTGTTTGTGTGTGTGTGTGTGTGTGTGTGTGTGTGTGTGTGTGTGTGTGTGTGTGTGTGCATACACCAGTCCTGGTGCTTGAACTCAGTTCCTAACTACTCTACCTGAGTTGTCTCCTGA
>NW_012283626.1:0-1909 GCF_000151885.1 Dipodomys ordii
TGACTTGAACTCAGGTCTTAGCAGGCCCACTTCATGAATGGGTAAATGTTAGCATACTAGTCTGATGCAAGTGAAGTTGGTGGGCAAATTTCAGGACCTGAGATCGAGCCCTAGGAATGGCCAATATATATACAGATAGATGTTTAGGGTGCAGTGTGTGTGTGTGTGTGTGTGTGTGTGTGTGTGTGTGTGCACGCGCGTGTGTGTATATATTCATATGTCTATGCATCTATAAATGTATACAGAGAGACAAAGATAGACATTTATGTAGATTCTACTATATAACCGTGTATAAAGAGTGATGTCTATATCTTATTTTTATATATTATATTATTACCAATTTTTGGTATAAAATTATGCCTCCATTAATATTAATCACAGTAGGAGACTTAATAAAGTATTAATTAGTGAATGACCTATATTTATTGCTTACAATCATATACTGAAATGACTAGCTAATTAGTAATTTAATTAGTACATTTCAAACATTGTATTAGTATTCCTATAGATAGGAACAAGTGTCCTAGGATCTTCAGCCCTGTGTAGGTGGCAGTCCCGGGATTGAACTCAAGGCCTAGGTGTCTGAGTTGGACTCAGGCTTCACTGACAGCCCCCAGCCTTCATCCATTCAAGGTCACGTACAGTTTTCAAGCCAAGTCATTGAGACCCAAGAGGGTAACAATGCTAAGGAAACAAAGGTAAAACTGTTGTAAAAACTTCCTGGATTTTTTTTCTCCTCTATTTTTGTTGGCTTGATGTTTTTGTTTTGTTTTGTTTTTTCCAGAACTGGGAGTTGAACTTGGGTCCTAGGATCCTTGAATCAACTGTGGGTGTAAAAGCTGCAACCCATCCTAGGGTAATCATGGTTTAAGACACAATAAAATGTTTCCTTGAGCAAAAGGAGCTCAGGGAAAATGTCTAGGCTCACAGTTCAAGCCTCAGGAACTGCCACAAAAAAAGAGCCCGTAACTCCATGTGTCTGTGAATATATTCATGTATTTGTTTCAGTGAACATCCAGAGTCTCTATGAAGAAAGCCACCCAGCCAGGAAATTTGCTTTGAATAGAATGATTTCATAGCACAGAGAATACTTTCAAGATGGTTCATGTTCCCTGGTTCCACTCAATGTTCCCAGGGTAGCCTGAGGGGTTCTTCATACCCCAGGCTGCTGGAGGAAGTCTGCTTCATTGTTGGAACAGGCGGAGAAAAATCCTCACTCCTGTACAGCTGTATAACAAACAATTCATGTGGGGCAATTATAGAGGATGTGTGTGGGCAGGCTCTGAAGGTCAGGAGAAAAAGGCCTCTTTGTACCCCAAGCTATCTCTCCTCCCAGTGCTCTGTTTTGACAGGAAGTCTTCATTTGTGCCATCTCCCATGGCAGGCCAAGTTTCCTGCACTCATCCTGTCTTTGTAAGCCTATGTTTCAGTGTTGAAACAAACTGCTACCACTAATCAAGAGTCCTTCTGGCAGACAATTAGGGAGCTGAAACTAATGAAATTATTCATTATTGGCAACGGCAACGGTGCCTCCGTGTGTGTTTGTGTGTGTGTGTGTGTGTGTGTGTGTGTGTGTGTGTGTGTGTGCATACACCAGTCCTGGTGCTTGAACTCAGTTCCTAACTACTCTACCTGAGTTGTTCTCCTGTACAAGGACAGCACTATACCAATTGAGCCACACAGCCACTTCAAGCTTTTTTTTCCCCTAGGGATGTGGTACTGAGAATTCAAACCCTGGGTTTCACACATGCAAAGCAGTCTACCTCTAAGAAACATTCCCAGTGCACTTCCGGTTTATTTCTTTCTTTTCTTGTAAGTTGGAGGAGTTGAAGTCTGGGCCTGGGTGCTGTCTCTGAGCTCTTCAGTTCATGTCTAGTGCTCTACTCCTTGATCTACAGCACCCCTTTAT
>NW_012283627.1:0-2239 GCF_000151885.1 Dipodomys ordii
ATATTTTAATTGGGGATGGGCCCAGTATTAATTTCGTGATGTTGTTACTATCTCGTTCATAAGCGCATTACATCTTTTGGAGGAAAGTTTTAAAATTTAGGGGGGCATGTGAGG
Source organism: Dipodomys ordii (assembly GCF_000151885.1). Classification (NCBI taxonomy): domain Eukaryota; kingdom Metazoa; phylum Chordata; class Mammalia; order Rodentia; family Heteromyidae; genus Dipodomys; species Dipodomys ordii. The sequence goes on from NW_012283627.1 coordinate 115, forward strand.
ATCGGTGTACAGGGCACATTTCTCTTTACCTGGGTTAAAATTAGGAAGACAGGATCCCACCCTCCATCCCTAGGGCACATTTGTGGCAGGAACATGACAGACTGTGGGGCGTGGGTCAGGCAATAGCAGGACAGGAGAAGGGAGGCAGGAGGGTCCATGTCAGCAGGAGAGGGGCTTTTGGCAGGAGGGTTCGCAGGGTGCAGGCCCATGGAGCAGTCACTTATGTGTGCTACTGGGAGAAGCTGTAGGCAGCGGTTCAGGGTGCATGCAGGCCCGGAGTCTGAGGACCGGGATCCAAGACCTGGTAGGGGCTGTAAGCAGGCCAGGGGCGTGCCATCTCTGCTGGATGACTTCGAGAGGCACCATGGGTCCGAGCCAAAAACACCATGTTTGAAACGCGATGCTACAGGGAGTGGGCAGGCTCACGTCTGAGGGGGCATGTTGGGGCTGCACATGGCCTCTGCTCCTCCTCATTAGCCAACATTGCCCTCACCTCAGCCACCTCCACCACTGTGCTCCCTGTGCAGGGACCTCAGATTCAGGCCTGCCATGGCCACCACACCTCCGAGTGGCTGCCTATGGCAATGTGCCTGCTGCACAGGCTCCACATGCTCTGTGTTCCCCGCCAGAACCTGCGCTAAGATTTGGGAGGTCACCAGCCGATAAAGCTGCTTGCCCTTGTGTGTGTGCACACTCTTCGATCTGCTCTCTTTCTGCCCCTACTCCTCTTCTGGGCTGCCTTGCCCCCACAGGGTGCACCCGCCCCTGCTGGGAACACAGTGTGCCCTGGGTCCTACCCCTCCTCCCCTTGGCCACGCCCCATCTCCTTAGCCCCCGCCCCCCACCCCTGCTGCAAGCCCAGCCCTGACTGGGCCCTAAGGTTTCCAGGCCACACAATTGTAGCCTCACCTCAGCTCATCACTCCCCCCTAACCCCAATACCTGCCCGGGGGATCAAATCTCCCCTCAGCCCCACCACTGGAGGAGACTCTCCTCCTTCTTCCTCCACTCTACACACCAAGCAGGTGTACAGTGACCCTTGTGTGTGTGTGTGTGTGTGTGTGTATGTGTATGTGTGTGTGTTTGTGTGTGTGTGATTGTTGGGGATAACTGCCTCTCAAGGACTCAGAACATAGCACCCTTTGAGATGACTCAGCACACAGCACACTTCAAAAAACAGCACAAAGCACCCTGTGTAGAGTACTCAGCAGCCAGCACCCTTTGAATGAGGGAGTTCATAGCCCACAGGGTAAAGAACTCAGCACATGGCATACTTTGAAAAACTCAAGCACACAGCACTCTTTCCCAGGGACTCAGTACATAACACCTTGTGTTAAGACACACACAGTTCCCTTTGAAGGACTGAGTACATTGTACCCTGTGTAAAACACACAGTGCACAGCACCCTTCAAAAAACTTAGCAGATAGCACAATTTTGAAAGACTCAGCACATACCAGAGTGTGGAAGGACTCAGTACATACCACACTGTCGAAAGACTCAGCCCAGAGCACAATTTGCAGGACAGTATAAAGCACCCTATTTTAAGGTCTTGGCACAAAGCACTTGAAAAATTCACTTCCTCCCTCACTTCTCAAGGGCTCAGCACATAGCAGCACCCTTTCAGGTGAATTAGCACACCACAACTTTTGAAGGACTCAGCATATAATACGTTGTGTAATGGACTCAGCACACAGCACCCTTTGATAAACCCAGCATGGCCTACTCTTCTCAGGGACTCAGCACATAGCACCCTTTGGGATGACTCAGAAAACAGCACCTTTTGAGGACTCAGCACAAAACTCCATGTGGGAAGGCCCCAGAAAACAGCACCCTGTGAAAGACTCAGCACATAGCTGTATGTCACAAGTTCAGCTGTCATTAGAATTAGGGTGTTTTCTTTAGTATCACCATTCTTCAGAAACACTTTACAAATCCTACAAGTTTCCCTTAGCCAACCTGTGTTTTATGGGGGAGGGTCAGCTGGGGGTCTTGAACTCAAAGCTTGGGGGCCCTGTTCCTGAGCTCTTTGGTTCAATGCTAGAGCTCTAGCACTTTGATCCACAGCTCCAATTTTTTTTGGGGGGGTTGTTCTTTGACAGGTCTTATGGTGATCAGGAAGGCCTGA
>NW_012283628.1:0-2638 GCF_000151885.1 Dipodomys ordii
CTCCATCCCTAGGGCACATTTGTGGCAGGAACATGACAGACTGTGGGGCGTGGGTCAGGCAATAGCAGGACAGGAGAAGGGAGGCAGGAGGGTCCATGTCAGCAGGAGAGGGGCTTTTGGCAGGAGGGTTCGCAGGGTGCAGGCCCATGGAGCAGTCACTTATGTGTGCTACTGGGAGAAGCTGTAGGCAGCGGTTCAGGGTGCATGCAGGCCCGGAGTCTGAGGACCGGGATCCAAGACCTGGTAGGGGCTGTAAGCAGGCCAGGGGCGTGCCATCTCTGCTGGATGACTTCGAGAGGCACCATGGGTCCGAGCCAAAAACACCATGTTTGAAACGCGATGCTACAGGGAGTGGGCAGGCTCGCGTATGAGGGGGCATGTTGGGGCTGCACATGGCCTCTGCTCCTCCTCATTAGCCAACATTGCCCTCACCTCAGCCACCTCCACCACTGTGCTCCCTGTGCAGGGACCTCAGATTCAGGCCTGCCATGGCCACCACACCTCCGAGTGGCTGCCTATGGCAATGTGCCTGCTGCACAGGCTCCACATGCTCTGTGTTCCCCGCCAGAACCTGCGCTAAGATTTGGGAGGTCGCCAGCCGATAAAGCTGCTTGCCCTTGTGTGTGTGCACACTCTTCGATCTGCTCTCTTTCTGCCCCTACTCCTCTTCTGGGCTGCCTTGCCCCCACAGGGTGCACCCGCCCCTGCTGGGAACACAGTGTGCCCTGGGTCCTACCCCTCCTCCCCTTGGCCACGCCCCATCTCCTTAGCCCCCGCCCCCCACCCCTGCTGCAAGCCCAGCCCTGACTGGGCCCTAAGGTTTCCAGGCCACACAATTGTAGCCTCACCTCAGCTCATCTCTCCCCCCTAACCCCAATACCTGCCCGGGGGATCAAATCTCCCCTCAGCCCCACCACTGGAGGAGACTCTCCTCCTTCTTCCTCCACTCTACACACCAAGCAGGTGTACAGTGACCCTTGTGTGTGTGTGTGTGTGTGTGTATGTGTATGTGTGTGTGTGTTTGTGTGTGTGTGATTGTTGGGGATAACTGCCTCTCAAGGACTCAGAACATAGCACCCTTTGAGATGACTCAGCACACAGCACACTTCAAAAAACAGCACAAAGCACCCTGTGTAGAGTACTCAGCAGCCAGCACCCTTTGAATGAGGGAGTTCATAGCCCACAGGGTAAAGAACTCAGCACATGGCATACTTTGAAAAACTCAAGCACACAGCACTCTTTCCCAGGGACTCAGTACATAACACCTTGTGTTAAGACACACACAGTTCCCTTTGAAGGACTGAGTACATTGTACCCTGTGTAAAACACACAGTGCACAGCACCCTTCAAAAAACTTAGCAGATAGCACAATTTTGAAAGACTCAGCACATACCAGAGTGTGGAAGGACTCAGTACATACCACACTGTCGAAAGACTCAGCCCAGAGCACAATTTGCAGGACAATATAGAGCACCCTATTTTAAGGTCTTGGCACAAAGCACTTGAAAAATTCACTTCCTCCCTCACTTCTCAAGGGCTCAGCACATAGCAGCACCCTTTCAGGTGAATTAGCACACCACAACTTTTGAAGGACTCAGCATATAATACGTTGTGTAATGGACTCAGCACACAGCACCCTTTGAAAAACCCAGCATGGCCTACTCTTCTCAGGGACTCAGCACATAGCACCCTTTGGGATGACTCAGAAAACAGCACCTTTTTGAGGACTCAGCACAAAACTCCATGTGGGAAGGCCCCAGAAAACAGCACCCTGTGAAAGACTCAGCACATAGCTGTATGTCACAAGTTCAGCTGTCATTAGAATTAGGGTGTTTTCTTTAGTATCACCATTCTTCAGAAACACTTTACAAATCCTACAAGTTTCCTTTAGCCAACCTGTGTTTTATGGGGGAGGGTCAGCTGGGAGTCTTGAACTCAAAGCTTGGGGGCCCTGTTCCTGAGCTCTTTGGTTCAATGCTAGAGCTCTAGCACTTTGATCCACAGCTCCAATTTTTTTTGGGGGGGTTGTTCTTTGACAGGTCTTATGGTGATCAGGAAGGCCAAGTTGGGGTGTCTGTACGCAAAGGCTCTTAACTCGGCCTGGAGCTGACCTCTCCCTTCCTTGTGCCCCTGGGAGCCAGGCCTCTTGGAGCTCTCTTGGCCTAGGGTGGAAGAGACCTGCTCTGGCATCAGCACCCAGGGTGAGCAAAAGTCAGCTTGGCTCTGGTCACTTCCCCCAATTGAACTCTAGAGGACGATGACACGGCCTCTCATGTTCCGCATCTGGCCAGCAGGGGGCAGGAGTTGTGTTTACTCTTGATAACCTGGGGCCCCATCATGCTTCCAAGCTACCCTGGACAGGAAAGTCCTTGAGACTCTTACCTACATTAACCATCAAAAAGCAAATGGGACTGTGGCTCAAGTGGTAGAGTACTACGATTGACCAAGAAAACTCAGGGAGAGAGCTTAGGCCCTGAGTTTTCTCTCTCTCTCTACACACACTCTCTCTCTTTCTCTCTCTCTCTCTCTCTCTCTCTCTCTCTCTCTCTCTCTCTCTCTCTCTCACACACCACATGAATGCAAAATCAGAGATTTCTACACTGCAATCTTCGGGTATTCTCTACCTATTCCCCACCTA
>NW_012283629.1:0-15359 GCF_000151885.1 Dipodomys ordii
CTCAATACTCCAAGAACAGGCCCCATCATGCTCTGATTCTTTAGATTCTATATCCTACATCATGACAGTCTTAGATAGAACTGACCAGGCACCTAGTTAGGACATTCAACTACAATCTCATACTGAGGATCCCCTGAACTAATCAAAGACGCAGGATCTCTCGCTGTACTGCCTCAATACTGGACAGTGAGGTGAGTTCTAGTTATCCAACCACAAGATGTGGGAACGAAAGGATTTCTGGGCCAAGGGTCCCTCTCTCTCAAGAAGGAGAAAAGGGCTTATCCATCCCAGGAATGTTCCTATGAGTATCCTCAAAGAAACAACCCTGCTCAGAGCCTAGTGAGTGTTCCCACCAGCCTCTACCCAACCCTTCCCCACCTTCAGTTGGCTCTCTCTGAGTCCTAGATCTGCCATCTAGACTAAAGGCTGAGCCAGCAAAGACACCCACCTCTGCCTCTGAGAATGACAATCACAGGATCCTAACGCCCCTCGAGGAAGTCTTGGGGCACCACCGATCCCGACTCCCGCCCTCATTCCCTGTCTGTCCTGTGCCAGTGGCATTCTTACCTCTGTCTCTGGTCAAGAAATTAACACCAGGGATGTGATCTTCAGATTGAGCCTGGAAATCCCAGTCCCAAAAGTCGTACTGCATAGGCATCCTGTGGTGGATGATAGCCAGGTGGTCAACAGGCACCAGGACATTTAATAGCAATGTGGCTGGGTCAAAAGCTCTATCAGTGATGGTCTAGGTTGACAGGCAAGGTTCTGACACACCTGACCTGGGATCATCCTCCCTTTTCTTCTTGCTTTTTATCCCTTGCTCCACCCTCTTGACACTCCATCACCCCAACACCTCCATAGCCCTTAGACATTTCCTTCTTATCTGACCAGAAAATAAACTCCTGGGGGCCGGAGATGATTGAAACCTGGTGACCCACCCTGAGCCCAAGGGTCTACCCAAGGCTGCTTCCCTCTGCAGTCAGTGACCACAAGACTCCTGGATGTCATGAAGTTGCACTTGAAAAATTAACTTCCTCCCTCACTTCTCAAGGGCTCAGCACATAGCAGCACCCTTTCAGGTGAATTAGCACACCACAGCTTTTGAAGGACTCAGCATATAATACGTTGTGTAATGGACTCAGCACACAGCACCCTTTGAAAAACCCAGCATGGCCTACTCTTCTCAGGGACTCAGCACATAGCACCCTTTGGGATGACTCAGAAAACAGCACCTTTTTGAGGACTCAGCACAAAACTCCATGTGGGAAGGCCCCAGAAAACAGCACCCTGTGAAAGACTCAGCACATAGCTGTATGTCACAAGTTCAGCTGTCATTAGAATTAGGGTGTTTTCTTTAGTATCACCATTCTTCAGAAACACTTTACAAATCCTACAAGTTTCCTTTAGCCAACCTGTGTTTTATGGGGGAGGGTCAGCTGGGGGTCTTGAACTCAAAGCTTGGGGGCCCTGTTCCTGAGCTCTTTGGTTCAATGCTAGAGCTCTAGCACTTTGATCCACAGCTCCAATTTTTTTTGGGGGGTTGTTCTTTGACAGGTCTTATGGTGATCAGGAAGGCCAAGTTGGGGTGTCTGTACGCAAAGGCTCTTAGCTCGGCCTGGAGCTGACCTCTCCCTTCCTTGTGCCCCTGGGAGCCAGGCCTCTTGGAGCTCTCTTGGCCTAGGGTGGAAGAGACCTGCTCTGGCATCAGCACCCAGGGGGAGCAAAAGTCAGCTTGGCTCTGGTCACTTCCCCCAATTGAACTCTAGAGGACGATGACACGGCCTCTCATGTTCCGCATCTGGCCAGCAGGGGGCAGGAGTTGTGTTTACTCTTGATAACCTGGGGCCCCATCATGCTTCCAAGCTACCCTGGACAGGAAAGTCCTTGAGACTCTTACCTACAATTAACCATCAAAAAGCAAGTGGGACTGTGGCTCAAGTGGTAGAGCACTACGATTGACCAAGAAAACTCAGGGAGAGAGCTTAGGCCCTGAGTTTTTTCTCTCTCTCTACACTCTCTCTCTCTCTCTTTATCTCTCTCTCTCTCTCTCTCTCTCTCTCTCTCTCACACACACACACACACACCACATGAATGCAAAATCAGAGATTTCTACACTGCAGTCTTCGGGTATTCTCTACCTATTCCCCACCTAGGCTGCTGGCCTTAGGTGTTTGATGCATACAACACCACCTGGCATCTTTAATTTTGGAGAACATACTGGCTAGAAGGTCAGCCTTCCCCTATCCCAGCTCCTTGATTGGGTCATGGTCTATGCAGGCCCTTTGGGACTCCTTTTACAGACTCGACAAGATGCCTTCAAAAGGCATCACAAGCTGGGCACTGGGGGCTCATACCTGTCATCCTAGATACTCAGGAAGTTGAGATCTGGAGGATCAAAGGTGCCAAGCCAGCTTGGGCAGGAAAGTGTGTGAGACTCTTATCTTCGATGAACCATCAGAAAACACTCAACTGCTAGAGTGCCAGCCTTAACCAAAAAGAGCTCAGGGACAGTGGCCAGGCCCTGAGTTCAGGCCCCAGGACTGGAAGAACAAATCTTCGTTGGAGGCTTTTCTCCCCTTTACAAACAATTTATTGTTTGAGACAAGCAAAACATGGATCTCTTCCCTGGCCACCAATAGGCTATTAGATATCCCTTGAATTTGTGCCACTTCCCGGCAGCCTCTGCCCTACCTGACCTGCAGTTTACCCTTCCCATCACCCAGCAGATGGAGGCCTGAGAGAAGGCTGCCTGGTCACCTATTTCTGGTGGCTGCCGTGGCTTTTGAGAATTAGTATGTCACATAGAGAGTCATCATCCACCTCAGTCTACAGAAGAAAGAAAGGGAGCGCTCCTTGACCAAGCCCACCAGCTGTAGGCAGCTCTGGATGTGGGGCATCTGCTGCAGGATGTGCTCCATAGGGGAGTCATCTACAGGGTCGGGAACCCAGACCTCTCCTCTGGCAGTTTCCAAGCTGTCTTGAAGTTGCAACTCTTCAAAACCTTTCTGCTCCTCCCTCATTTTGCCCAACCCAGACCCTGAGGCATCTGAAGCAGCTGTGGTGGTGGGGGCTAATCCTGTGCTGGCATCTGGAGCCCTCTATCCGCTCTTTCCCCTGCAAGGAGGGACAGCAGCTCCCCCAGCTCTCTTTTTTCCATCTTCTCCTGGGAGAGCCAGCACACGCACTTGGCTTTCTCCCGACACAGTTCCTCCAAGATGAACATCTGCTCTTTACACACCATGAGGGACTCCAAGACAGTGCAGATGTGTGCCAACAGTTGGCTGCATCGATGGAGATGTGTGCCAACAGTTGTCTGCATCCGCTGGACTATGGAACTCCACGTCATCATGCAGGTCATGGATGAAGCAGATTTTGTTCTCCGATGCTCCCATGTCCCACTTCCCACCCTCATGCCTGTTCTGGTGGCAGCTCATGGGGCGGGCGGCCTGTGGCTCCACCTCTGTCTTCCACTGAGCTGCTGTGTGGGCCAGGCACCTGCAAGGGGGTCACCACTCCTGCAGCGGGAGTTTCCCCCTGTGGATCTCAGCCTCTGAGAGTGCTTGCAGAGCCACATCCCTCTAGGTCTGGGGCATGTCTCCATCTTCTGGGATGCTCAATTTGTGGAGGCATCACATCCTCAACTTTTGCTTCTCCAGGGCTCACAACCTATGTTGTCGTGCAGGACAATGGCTTCCCCAATAACCTGCCATTAAAAAAAATTAGCCCCCTGGTTTGCAATTCGTGCCATTTTTTCTTCCAGGCCTGGTATTTGAACTCAAGGTCTGGGTAAATATGCAGCACTGTGAGAGAAGGGAATCTGACCATGCTTGAAGACAAGAAAGTCAGGCCTGTTCCCTAGGCCTAAATTCAAGCTTCAGGCTGAGAAAACATACTCTTTATATTCATTTTAAATATAAGATTTATACTTCCATACAGATATTCAGTTCATATTGTATTTGGTGTAGTTATTCATTTTATTTCTGGTTTTATTCTTTTATTTACCATTTATTTTATTGATTATGATGACACCACTACCATGACACTCAGGACTCTCCCAGAAAAGGAAAACATGTGTCATACTCCGCTTCTTACTCCAAGATTAAATTTTTGGCAGTGCTGGGATCTGAAGTCAGGAACTAGCAGGCCCAATTCATGAATGAATGAGTGAGAACACAGCAGCCTCCAGCCAATGAAGCTGTCAGGTGGTTCCAAAGTGCTGAGATCCAGCCCCAGTTTTGGCCAAAACATGAATTCATGGATAGGCAGATGGTGGTATACAAATAAATACATATTGGAAAGGAGCACCAGATCTGTCTGGCTATGATTGAATGAAACCTACTATGTTCCTACCAACTCTTGAGCATTTATTATACCACCATTGAAGTAATATTATTCTTTTCATGTTCAATAAATTATTAAGATCAATCTGCATGATAGGATTATTGCATCCAATTTTAGACTAGACTGAAGCATGAAGTACTTTTTCAATAGGTGTTCCTACGCACAGGAATGAGTCTCTTGTGATATCCTGCCATTGGTAGGTGTCAGGACTGGGATTTGAACCCAGGGCCTATGTTGACAGGTAGGCCTATGGCTTCCCTGACAGCCCACCAGCCTTCAGTAATGGCTGGTCAGGTCCAATTGCAGCTGTGTCATTCAGACCCAGGATGGTCACTGTGTAAAGAAAAAAAAACGTAAACCCCCAGCCCTCTGCAGCTCGCCACTTTTTGTGGTATCCTACTTTTTTTTGCTTCGTGCAAGCTCTCTGTGCCTAGGATCCCAAGATTCGATATGGGTCCAGAGATTATACCCCAGCCTAGGGCAATCGAAGCTGAGGCAGAATTGTACAACCTGAGTTCAAACCCCATGTTGGCAAAATAAAGAATAAATTAAAAATTAAATAATCATTTAACTAAAATAATAAATAAAGCTCCCTGGTTTGGAATTTCTGCCAGTTTTCTTTCCTAGCCTGGAATTTGAACTCAGCGTCTTAGTAAATGTGTTGCAATGTGAGGGAAAGTGCAGAATTGTCACTACTTGAGATCAAACCCTGTGCAAAGGCAAAAATAAAAAATTAAGTCACTGAGATTGGTAGGGGGAGTAGATGTGGAGATGGGAGGGAAGGGATGGCATGGGGAAAACAAAGTAGAAGGCAACAATGTTCAATAGGAAATATACTCATTACCTTGCCCAGTTAACTGTAACACATCTGTAGAATATTTTTACAATAAAAAATGAAAAAAGTCATGCTCAGAGAAGCATTTTGGGGGTAAGGGAAAAATGTCTGAATAGATGTAAGAAATTCTACACTGCTTTTTTTAAATGTTCAGTATGGAACTGAATAAGCATAACTGCTTCCATTAAAAAAATTAAGTCACTGTCTTGGAACTGCGGCCAGTATTTCCATCATTGCTGGGATTTGATCTCACATTCCAGGTAACTCTTTTGCACCATGGGTGAATGCAAAGCTCACTGTCCTGGAGGAAAAGAAATTCAGGCTAGAGTTCTGAATGAAGGACCTGAAATGGAAAAAATATTTCTATATATGTTTAATATATGATATATTTACATATGTATGTTTATTACATATTATGATTTTTGATTTTGTATTGATTTTATACATTTTATAGTTTATTGTATTTAGTATTATTATACACATAATATTTATTAAGTTTTGTACATATATTATAAAATTATACAAAATAAATTAGGTCATTCACTCGTTTTTCATTAATACTTTATTAAGTGTTGAAACATGATACATAATTAAATGGAGGCATTTGTCACAGTCATCACATGTTTACAGTCTCTCCCAAGTGTGAGCTTTGTCTTATTTATCTTTTGACAACTTCCTAAGGGATTTCTTTAGATGATTTATACTCAGAAGCCATTTCTTGAGGATAGGCAAGTTGCAGGATAAAATTGTAAGGGTGGGGCTGGGAATGTGGCTTAGTGGTATAGAGCTAGACTTGAGAAAAATAAGCTCAGAGACAGTACCCAGACCCTAAGATCAAGCCCCACGACAGTGAGAAACAATAGGCCAGATGCCAGTGGCTCACAACTGGAAACCTAGCTTCCCAGGAGGCTGAGATCTGAAGACCACAGTTCAAAGACAGACTAGGTGAGGAAAGCCTGTTAGACGCTTATCTCCAATGAACCACAAAAAGACCACATGTGGCGCTATGACTCAAGTGGTAGAGTATTCACCTTGAGCTGAAGGACTCAGGGACAGTGCCCGGGTTTGAGTTCAGGACACACAATTGGACAAAAGTGAGGGTCAATCAAATTACTTTTCCTATTTGCTGATTAAGAGAACATTCTCTGGAAATGAACGCTGATGTACACCAGAATGGAGTCAGAGCTCCAGGTTCAAGTGTAGCACATCCATACGCAGAGCCTCTCAGACTCTAGCATTACAACATTGTGTTCTACAGGGTTCTGAAAGGTCCATTGTTGAAAGGCTTAATATGCTCCTCAAGCCCTTTTTGATAAGCAGTTGACTTGTATTGTCAATGTCTTTACAGTTCTGAACCTAGCAGAACACCAGTACCTCACACCTGTCATCCTAGCTCAGGAGGCTGAGGTCTCAGGATCACAGTGAAGCCAGCCAGGGCAGGAAAATCTATGACACTCTGACTTCCACTGCTGAAATGTCAGAAGTTCAAGAGTTTCCTGTGTTTGCCTTGGTGATAAGTTACGTGCACTCTAAATGTTCTTCGAGTTCTCCAGTTATAGAAGCAGGAAAGAAACATTATTGACCCATCTTGGGTTCAAATGAAGTTCTCAGGATCTGAGCGCTAGCCTTGTTAGAAGGATGAACTCCAGGGTAACATTGTATTTGAAGGCAGAAAACAGTTACAAAAGCCCTTCTCTCCTCCTGACATCCAAAACCAGATTCATCTATCATCTTTCTATGTATCTATGTATCTATGTTTCTATGTATCTATGTATCTACCTACCTACCTATGTACCTACCTATCTAGCTATCTCTTTGCCAGTTCTTGGGTTGAACACAAGGTCTGGGCACTCTCTGTAGCTCTCTACTACTTGAGCCACAGAACCAATTCTGGCTTTTTCTGTGTATGTGCTACTGAGGAATCGAACCAGGGCTTCTTGCATGCTAGACAAGAACTCTCTCAGTAATCCACATTCCCAGACCCCTCATCTTTTTTTTTTACTGGTAGTTTTTACATAAGTATGCTACCATTTTATGTTACCAAGTTTAATTTTCTGAATATCGGTTACTTCTAAGAAACCTCATCTTCTCGTTCCCTGCCTGGTTTGTGCTTGTTCCTGCATTGGCCCCATTATAAAATGTAAATAAAGCTGCTGAGGGTGAACTGCTTTAGCTGCATGGCTGCACAGATTGTTCTGTATGTTTGTTTATTGCCAGTTCCAGACCTTGAACTCAGGATCTGGGCACAGTCGATGAGCTGCTTTTGCTTAAGGCTAGCCCTCTACAACTGGAGCCATATGGCCCTACTTCTGGCTTGTTGGCACTGAAGTAGGAAAGGGGGCTCAAGGACTTTTCTGCCTAGGGTAACTTTGACCATGATCCTCCTATCACAGCCTTGTAAGCATCAAGGAGGAATGCTGAGAGCCACTTGTGCCTGCCTAATCACTGATCTTGCTGATGTTCTTGGGCAGACAGGTGAGTTCCTTATCCTCAGGTTTAAGTGGTGGGAGCTGGAGCACACAGTTCGAATCCTGATCTTGCCACCTTCAAATGGCAAGAGATCCTAAGAAACTCATTCCTATCCATATGAATACCAATGGAATGTGATGTTTGTCATGATTGAATGGGAAGTCGAATCATTCTAGGATAAAATCATACACAATTATATTATAGGACACTGATCAATTTTAATTAATAACTTATGAAGGATTTAAACAATCGCATTCATTAAATGGAGACAGAATGAAATACCTAAGAATTAGGCATCACATAGTATAGAGATGCCATTTTTTCTTCCAGGACTTTCTTTAGTTAATCGGTATATACCATTTTCTGAATGTAGTTTAGCATATGAAACTAGGATATATTATACCTGACCAGAAAAATCAATTATTCAAACATTTTTATTAGAAATTCTTATAGCGAATTTATAGGTAAATCCAAATTACGTATATTAGAAGGCAATGCTTGGTTAGTCCTCTTCTCACATTCCCCATTCCCTTCATGAGAATAATACACATTTAAAGGAAATACTTAGAATATTTTGGAGAAATAGGTTCACTTTAAACCAGTGAGTTACTCTATGATGCAAATTGTTACTTTATATCCAGAAAAGCTAAATTCTTACTTTATCATTTTCATTAGGCTTTATATTCAGATTTAATCTCTGGTGGGTGACAAAGATATGAACATTTTTTAACAGTGGCTAAATTTAGGCTGAGAAATCTAGGTACAATGATACTCATGCAGATAGGCCTCATCAGTCATGAGACCCTGATATTCAAATGTTAACCAATGCTTATTGGTGTCATGCTTATGAGATTTTGTGTATTATAAACAGTAGCTATTAGAATTTTTTTGTAATCAACATCATTTCATGGGTTAGGAACTAAAATGAGACATTACACTCAGAACAAAATTTAAGGAGGCATCCAAAATTAGTTACCAAGATATACATCATTTAACACAATGTTTTTAAAAAAAGCAAGCTAAAGGAAATAATTAATAAAAAAATCAACATTTACAATAAATACTGAATCAGTGTGACAGTGTTACAATTACATGGGCAAATAATCAGTATATTTCTTATCAAACAATGTAACCTCCTCCTTTGTTTCCCCTTCCCATCCCTTCCCATCCTCCTCTCGCACCCTCATACTCCCCCCCACACCAAAGTTGTAAAGTTCATTTTCAACATAACGACTTGTACATCTCATTGTTGCAATGGGTCCACCTGTATCCCTATTTAAACGATTTGTTTTTTTCCTCTCCACAAATTATACTGACATCAAATACTGTGAAAATAGGGGTTATACAGTGGGGGAGGGACATACAAAGCAACAGAGAAATCATCTCATAAATGTGTTAGAAACAATCGCATGAAAGAAAAAAATTTGAATATATATCTTAGGGTTCATTTCCCTAACATTAACTTATCTGACCTTTTCTGCTTGACTCAGACATATACTAGATACTGCAAATAAGGAAAACCATGTGACTTGTCTTTCTTTGGGCCTGGCTTACTTCACTTAATATAATTTTTTTCAAGTTTTTCCATTTCCTAACAAATGGGGCAATGTCATTCTTTCTGATGGAGGCATAGAATTCCACTGTGTATATATACCACATTTTCTTGATCCATTCATCTACTGAGGGGTATCTGGGTTGGTTCCATATCATAGCTATGGTAAAGAAGGCTACAATGAACATAGTCGTGCTGGTAGCTTTAGTGTGGTATTGTTTGTGAACATTTGGGTAAATGCCCAAAAGTGTGATTGCTGTGTTATAGGGGAACTCTATGTGGAGTCTTTTGAGGACCCTCCATACTGCTTTCCAAAGTGGTTGAACAAGTTTACACTTTCACCAACAGTGCAGTAAGTTTCCTTTGTGTCCACATCCCGTCCCACGTCTGTTGTTACTAGAGTTCTTGATTATAGCCATTCTAATTGGGGTGAAGTGGTATCTCAATTTTACCCCAGTTGCAAAAGGCTTACATGATGACTTTTCTGGTTATATGTTTAGTTAGGTCTTGATATTTGTTGGAGAAGTTATGTTCTTTCATTAATTCCTTGCCAGAGTCAACATCCATAGAAATGTTTCAGATGTATCATGCTACTTTGCCAAAGTTTCAAATCAGCTTGAGTAACTTGGGTCTTTTTCTGGATCTAACTAAATAGGTGTGCAATTTTTTTCAGTACTAGAAAGATTTTGGCCACCATTTATTAAACTAGTATTTTCCAGTAACTACTTCTCTCTTTTCATGAGATTTTTAATTCACTTATATAATGTGTTGAAGTTTTCCTTTAGATAACCCACATTCAGTCTTCTACAAAGTATAATTTGGAGTAGTTTAAAATTATGTAGACTCATGTACACTGCTCAGATTGTATTAGTTGCATATTTTTTCTTGTTAAATCAGTAGGAATTAGTTTTCAATAAGGATATTATTGGACTTATTCATTGCATTTCTGAATTTTTAAAGTATGTCATGACTTTGTTATTTGATTCTTTTAAATATGTGCAGCTCTCACTCCACATGCAGTCACATTTGTTTTAAACAATTTGATCCACTCAAAGGATGTGCTATATTAGGTTCATCTAGATGAATTTAATTACAAATTAACACAACCGTATTTTTGAGACACAGTTATCTTTATGGCTCTACTCCAAGTTAACATGTATTTGAGTTATTTGTGCTTTCAAAAAAAAACTGGACACAACATGTTTTTGTTCCTGGGGGAGATCTACTTTGTTGGTTATTTTTCCAGTTGTCGTGACTTCAACATATGTGTGCATTTTATTTCAATTGTTTTGTGTCTATATTTTGTTACATATAACAGAAAGTACAAAAAGAATCAGTGATTGAGAACTTTTCCAAATAGAATTCTAAGAGAGACACTTGAAGCTTTGTGACAACTGGGAATTGGCAGGTCATCAAAGAGGAGGGTTTAGCAGAATAACAGAGACATTGTTTGACATGATTTTAATTCTTCCTCCTCTTGCCTCACTATTTCTAATAGTGTTACTTCAAAGTCTTTAGTGGAAAGAAAATAATTTTGTCTGTATGAACTAAGAATTTTTGGTTCAGTTGGGACACACTGCACATTCATATTTCATTTTAACTTGAAAATCATCTTTCCTTCGTTTAAAATCACAGGTGTGAATTTATAATGCTAAAATAGCATCTACTAATTTATTTGAAATGGTTCACTTCACACTATATGTAATAAAGACTCTAACAATAATAGTGAGTAATATAGTATGCAATAATTGACTTTGGGGAAAGTCAATTACAGTGGATTTTTGTTAGATACTTAGTAATAATAAAACTTATATTTGATTCTATTGAAAAACTCACAGCTACATCTAAAAGTAACTCATAGTTATAAACTAATGCTAAAAAAGTAAGATTGTTTCTTGGAAAAAGCCAGAAGTTTCAATAAGCTTGCTTTTTTAAAATTGTCTTGGATCTGGATTTTGTTGACTCATGCCTGAAATCCTAGCTACCCAAAAGTCTGAGATCTGAAGATAGTGGTTCAAAGCCAGCCTGGGCAGAAAAGTCTGTGAGACTCTTATCTCCAATATAACTCTTGAAAACTAGAAATGGCACTGTGGCTCAAGTGGTATAGTGATATCCTTGAGCGGAAGAGCTGAGGGACAGTGCCAAGGCTTGGAGTTCAAGCCCCATGACTGACAAAAAAATTTGACATGGATTTTTACTTTATTATTTCATGATTTTTATTGTAAAAATAAATACAGAGGGTTTACAATTACATGAATAAGCTAATGAGTACATTTCTTATCAATCATTGTTGCCTCCTCCTTTGTTTCCCCTTCCCATCCCTTCCCATCTTCCTCTCTGCACCCCCCCCCCACCCCATGCCAAAGTTTGGTTTTCGACATAACGTCTTGTACATGTCATTGATGCAATGGGTCACCCTGTATCCCAATTTGTTTTTCCCTTCCCCTCCCCAAATTATACCAACATCAAATATACTGAAAACAGGGTATACCGTGGAGTAGGAACATGCAAAGCAACAGAGAAATCATCTTACAAATATGCTAGAAACAATAGCAGAAAGGAAAACGATTTCAGTCTTATCATGGATTCATTTCGCTAACATCAACATATGTGACCGTTTCTGCTTGTCTCAGACATAAATTAGTTATTGCAAATAATTGAAACCATGGGACTATATTTCTTTGGGCCTGGTTTACTTCACTTAATTAATTTTTTCCCAAGTCTTTGCATTTCCTAACAAATGGGGCAATGTCATTCTTTCTGATGGAGGCATAGATTTCATTGTGTATATATACCAGATTTTTTGATCCATTCATCTACTGAGGGGCATCTGGGTTGGTTCCATATCTTAGCTATGGTACATAATGCTGCAATGAACATAGTTGTGCTTTAGTATGTTATTGTTTGTGAACACTTGGATAAATGCCCAAAAGTGGGATTGCTGGGTCATCAAGGAGATCTATGTAGAGTCTTTTGAGGAACCTCCATACTACTTTCCAAAGTGGTTGAACAAGTTTACAATCTCACCAACATCCCGTCCAGCATCTGTTGTTATTAGTGTTCTTGATTATAGCCATTCTAACTGGAGTGATGTTGTCTTTCAGTGTTGTTTAGATTTGCATTTCTTTTATGGCTAGGGAGGTTGAGCATTTCTTCATGTGTCTATTGGTGATCCTACTTTCCTGTTCGGAGAAGATTCTCTGTAAGTCTTTAGCCCACTTATTTATTGGGCAGTGGTTTCTTGAGGATTTGTTGTAGGGGGATTTAATTTTCCGAGTTCCAGGTATATTTTAGATATGAGACTCTTGTCTGTTGTGTGGCTAGTGAAGATCTTCTCCCAATCTGTGGGCTTTCTATTGATCTTGCTAGCTATATCCTTTGCCATGCAGAAGCTCTGCACTTTCATGCAATCCCATCTGTCCAACCTTTCCTTAATTTGTTGTGTTTGTGGGTGTCTATTAAGAAAATTTCAGCCTGTGCTAAGGAGACCTAGGGTTTCTCCTATTCCATCCTGTAATGTTTTCAGAGTGTCTGCTTTGACGCTAAGGTCTTTTATCGATTTGGAGTTGATTCTGGTGCAGGGTGATATATAAGGATATAGTTTTAGTTTTCTACAAGTGATTAATCAATTTTGCCAGCACCATTTACTAAAGAGGCTGTCTCTCTTCTATTCTATATTTTTGGCTCCCTTATCAAAGATTAGATGGCATTAGGTCTGTGGGTTCATTTCTGGATTTTTCAATTCTATCCACTGGTCCTGAGGTCTGTTCTTGTGCCAGTACCAAGCTGTTTTGATTATTATGGCTTTGTAGTAGAGTTTGAAATTTGGTATTGATATTCCTCCAGCACTGGTCTTTCTGTTAAGGATCATTTTTGCTATTCAGGGTCTTTTATTGATCCATATGAATTTTTGGATTGCCTCTTCTATTTCCTTGAAAAATGAGTTTGGAATATTGACAGGTATCACATTGAATTTGTAGATAGCCTTGGGAAGTATTACCATTTTCATGATGTTGATCTTTCTAATCCAGGAGCATGGGAGTTTTTGCCACTTTCTAAGGTCTGATTTGATTTCCTTTTTCAGGTTTTTAAAGTTTTCATCATAAAGGTCCTTCACTTCCTTGATTAAGTTAATTCTTAGGTATTTTATTTTTTGTGGGATACTATGAATGGAGTTGCTTTCCTAATTTCAGCTACGCTTTTCTCATTGTTGGCATACAGAAAAGTCATTGATTTCTGAGAGTTAATTTTATACCCTGCTACTTTGCCAAAGTTTTGAATCAGTATGAGTAATTTCTGAGTGGGTCCGTGGGATTCTTTAAATACAAGATCATGTCATCTCAAAGAGGGAGAATTTTACTTCATCTTTCCCTATTTGGATCACTTTTTTATTTGCATCTTTTCTTATTGCTGTAGATAGTCATTCTAATACTAGATTGAAGATAAGCGGACAGAGTGAACATCCTTGTCTCCTTCCTGAGTTAAGAGAAAATGGCTTTAGTTTTTCACCATTAAGTATAATACTGGCTGTAGGTTTGTCATGTACAGCCTTTATTGTATTGAGGAATGTTCCCTGGTTTGATAGTTTTTCCAGAGCCTTCATTATAAAGGGCTGTTGGATCTTGTCAAATGCTATTTCTGCATCTGTTGAGATAACCATGTGGTTCTTATCCTTTCTCTTGTTGATGTGATGAGTTACATTAATTGATTTCCATATATTGAACCAGCTTTGCATCACGGAAATAAATACTGATTGATCATTGTTTATGATTTTTTGAATGAAATGTTGAAGTTGATTGGCCAAAATTTTGTTGAGGTGTTTTCCATCAATATTCATCAAAGAGATGGGTCTATAGTTCTCTTTCTTTGATGAGTCTCTGCCTGGTTTTGGGATGAGGGTTATGATGGCTTCATAGAAGGTGTTCGGTAGTGAGCTTTCTCTTTCAATTTCATTGAAGAGTTGGAGGAGTATTGGTGTGAGCTCTGTTTTGAAGGCCTTGTAAAATTCTGCTGTAAAACCATCTGGTTCTGGACTTTTCTTAGCTGGTAGGTCTCTTATTGCTGTTTCTATTTCAGTGCTTGATATGGGCCTGTTAAGATAGTTTACCTCATCTTGGTTTAGTTTTGGCATGTCAATATTTGCTAGAAAAAGGTCCATTTCTGTCAAGTTCTCAAACTTATTAGCATACAGTTTTGAGAAGTATTCCCTTATAATGTTCTGAATCTTGGTTGTTTCCGTGGTGATGTTTCCATTCTCATCTCTGAGTTTATTAATTTGGGTGTGTTCTCTTCTTTTTCTGATAAGATTTGCTAAGGGTCTGTCAATTTTGTTAAGTTTTTCGAAGAACCAACTCTTTGTTTTGTTGATTCTTTCTATAGTTTTTTTGGATTCTAATTCATTTAATTCTGATTTAATTTTGATTATTTCTTTCCATCTACTGGATTGGGGTTTATCTTGTTGTTCTTTTTCAAGGAGGTTTAGATGTGTCATTAAATTGTTAGTTTCAGATCTCTCCAATTTGTTGATGTAGGAGCTCAGAGCTATAAACTTGCCTCTGAGTACTGCCTTTGCTGTGTCCCAGAGGAGCGGGTAATTTGTGTGCTCATTTTTGTTGAATAGCATGAACATATGAATTTCCTTTCTAATCTCTTCCATGACCCACTCATGATTCAGCAGTGTGTTGTTCAGCCTCCATGTGATGCCGGACTTTCTTTGGTGGCTTTTGGTGTTGAGTTCTAATTTTATTCCCTTGTGGTCAGAGAGGATTCAAGGTATAACTTCAATGTTTCTGAATTTAGACAAGTTTGCTTTGTGGCCTAAAATGTGGTCTATTTTAGAAAACGTTCCATGTGCTGCTGAGAAAAACGTGTATTCTGATGCTGCTGGGTGAAATGTTCGGTAGATGTCTGTTAAGTCTAGTTGATCTATGCAGCTGTTTAGATCTGCGGTTTCTCTGTTGAGTTTTTGCCGAGTTGATCTATCTCGTGGGGAGAGTGGTGTGTTAAAATCCCCAACAATTAATGTCTTTGGATCTATATGGGATTTGAGGGAAAGTAGTGTTTCTTTGATAAATTTGGGTGCTCCATTGTTTGGTGAATAGATATTTAGAATTGTAATATCCTCCTGAAGGAGAGATCCTTTAATTAGTATGTAGCGGCCTC
>NW_012283630.1:0-3394 GCF_000151885.1 Dipodomys ordii
ACTTGCAGACTTACCTCAGCTCAGCACTACCCCAGTACCAGCCTAGGGAATCGTAATCTCCCCTCAGCCCCACCGCTGGAGGAGACTCTCCTCCATCCCCTTCCACTCCACACACCAAGCAGGTGCATGGTGACACTCGTGTGTGTGTGTGTGTGTGTGTGTGTGTGATGGGGATAACCACCTCTCAAGGACTCAGAACATAGCACATTTTGGGATGACTCAGCACACAGCACTCTTCCAAAATCAGCACACAGCACCCTGTGTAATGACTCAGCACACAGCTCCTTTTGAAGGACTCAGCATGTAGTATGCTGGGTAGAGTACTCAGCACACAGCACCCTTTGAAGGAGGGAGTCCATAGTCCCAGTGTAAAGGACTCAGTGCATGGCATGCTTTGAAAAACTCAGCACATAGCACTCTTTCCCAGGGACTCATCACACCCTGTGTTGAATCACACTGTGTAAAACACCCAATGCACAGCATCCTTCAAAAAACTCAGCACACAGAACAATTTTGAAGGACTCAACACATACCACACTGTGGAAGCACTCAGCACACAGCACCATTTGAAGGACAGTACTGTTGGGTCTTCGTCCGTCCCACAAAAGACGGACGGGGTCCAAGGAAAGGAAAGCTAAGTGCGGCGCTTGCCCATTTCCCAGCCTCCCTCAGCCCGGGAGACAATCAGACACAGCAGCGGGGAACCAAATCCAGCAGGTAGAAAACTCCTTTATTAACAGAGAGCAGCCCCTTTTTAAAGACAAAAAGGGTGGGTGGCATGGTAAGGGAGGAAGAGGAACCAATCACTGTCAAGATCACACCCTATCATTCACCTGAGCCTTCAGGGGCTGGTTAGGCCTTGATCGGCAGGTCAATTGGGCTCTGCCCACTCAACCCCCTCCCAGTGCCATCTTTGCTGCCCATGTGCTCCACACAGTATAGAGCACCCTGTGTAAAAGACTCAGCACACAGCACTCAAAAAACACCTTGTCCCTCTCTTCTCAAGGGCTCAGCACATAGCAGGACCCTTTGGGATGCATTAGCACACCACACCTTTTGTAGGACTAAGCATATAGTACGTTGTGTAATGGACTCATCATACAGCACCCTTTGAAAAACCCAGGACGGCCCACTCTTCTCAGGGATTCAGCACATAGCACCCTCTGGGATGACTCAGCAAACAGCACCTTTTTGAGGACTCAGCACAAAACTCCCATGTGGGAAGGACCCAGCAAATGGTGCCCTGTGAAGGACTCAGCACATAGCTGTATGTCACAAGTTCAGCTGTCATTAGAATTAGGTTGCTTTCTTCAGTATCACCATTCTTCAGAAACACTGCACAAATCCTACTAGTTCATATTTAGACAGAGTGTGTTTTTTGGGGGAAGGTCAGCTGGGGGTCTTGAATCAAAGCCTGAGGGCCCTGTCTCTGAGCTATTTGGTTCAATGCTAGAGCTCTACCACTTGGAGGCACAGATCCAATTTTTTGGGGGAGTTGTTCTTTCACAGGTCTTATGGTGATAAGTAAGGACAAGTTGGGGTATCCATGGGCAAAGGCTATTAGCTCAACCTAGAGCAGTCCTCTCCCTTCCTTGTGTCCCTGGAAAGCCAGGCTTCCTGGAGCTCTCTTGGCCAAGGGTTGAACAGACTGCTCTGGCATCAGCAATCAGGGTGAGCAAAAGTCAGCTTGGCTCTGGTCACTTCCCCAAATGGAACTCTAAAGGATAATGGCATGGGGCTGCATGTTCTGCGTGGGGCCACCAGGGAGCAGGAGTAGCCCACAATAGGGATAGTACTTGGGAGTTGTGTTTACTCTTGCTTCCCTGGGGCCCCCATCATGCTTCAAAGCCACCCTGGAGAGGAAAGTCCTTGAGACTCTTACCTACAATTAACCATCCAAAAGCAAGTGGGGCTGTGGCTCAAGTGGCACAGCACTAGCCTTCAGCAAGAAAACTCAGGGATAAAGCCTAGGCCCTTAGTTCACACACACACACACACACACACACACACACACACACAAAGACGACATGCATGCAAAATCAGAGATTTCAACACTGCAGTCTTTGGGTATTCTCTACTTTTTCCCCAATAAGCCTGGTGACTGCTGGCCTAGGTGTTTGGAGTATACAACATCACCTGGCATCTTCAATTTTGGGGCAACAGAATGGCTAGAAGGTCAACCTTCCCCCATCCCAGCTCCTTGATTGGGTCATGGTCTATCCAGGCCCTTTGGGGCTCCTTTACAGACTCGCCAACATTCCTTCAAAAGGCATCACATACTGGGCACTGGTGGCTCATGCCTGTCATCCTAGCTACTCAGGAAGTTGAGATCTGGAGGATCACGATGCCAAGCCAGTCTGGGCAGGACAGTGTATGAGACTCTTATCGATGAACCGTCAGAAAACAAAAGTGGCATTGTGGCTCAAGTGGTAGTGCCAGCCTTGAGAAAAAGAGCTCAGGGACAGCGCTCATGGCCAAAAACAACAAGGAGAGGCATTGCATGTTGTCTTTGGGATTGGCATGGCCCAAATATAATTGGAATTAATTATAATTGGAATTAATCAAGTCCTCCAAGACAAAGAAGTACCTCCTTTAGTCCTGTGCTCCTCCATCTCTTCTCACCCCCTGGCCTTGTCCGTGCTTTGGGTCAGCATGGGTCTGGCTGGATGGGAGGGCTCCAAGGAAGATCCCAGAGCAATATCACCACCTCTTTCTGCCCTGCTCAACCTACTGCTTCTGCTCATTGCCATAGACCTTCTTCCTGGAATCCATCCATGAGGTCATCATCACCAACATTGTGGTGAGTGGTGGGTCTGAACTAACTAGGGGCACTCAGAGGTGGAAGTAGGTCTGGGACTGGAAGCTTTCACCTTGGGTGTCAGCTGAGGCCATGGCTGACCTTTATTTCATCCTGAGCCTTGCACTGGTGGAAAAACAGTGTGGACTTCACATTGAGTCAGGTAAGATTGGAATCTGGAGGACCACTTGTGTGGGGGAGGATGTGGGAGGGACTCAGGAGCCAGTTGTTGGTACTCTCTTGGGACTCCCCTCTCCCTCTCTCATCCCTCAATGGTAGAAGAGAAACTTCAACTAAAGGTGTGGGAAGAGGGGGCAAAGGAATATTTTGGTGTGAACCAGACTTGTGCTTCATAATCATCCTAGCCCCTGTTTCCTATTTATCTGAGGAATGGCCATATGGGTTTGGGAGGGGGAAGAATCATCCTAGCTGAGAATGTGGCTTAGTGGTAGAGTGTTCGCCTAGCATGCCTAAAGCCCTGGGTTCTATTCCACACAGAAAAAGCAGAAGGGGACGTGGGACAAGCCTTGATCAAAAAGAGCTCAGGGAGAGTGGCCAGGCCCTGAGTTCAAGCCCCAAGGCTGGAAGAACAAATCT
>NW_012283631.1:0-2553 GCF_000151885.1 Dipodomys ordii
GTGTGTGTGTGTGTGTGTGTGTGTGTGTGTGTGTGTGTGTGTGTGATGGGGATAACCACCTCTCAAGGACTCAGAACATAGCACATTTTGGGATGACTCAGCACACAGCACTCTTCCAAAATCAGCACACAGCACCCTGTGTAATGACTCAGCACACAGCTCCTTTTGAAGGACTCAGCATGTAGTATGCTGGGTAGAGTACTCAGCACACAGCACCCTTTGAAGGAGGGAGTCCATAGTCCCAGTGTAAAGGACTCAGTGCATGGCATGCTTTGAAAAACTCAGCACATAGCACTCTTTCCCAAGGACTCATCACACCCTGTGTTGAATCACACTGTGTAAAACACCCAATGCACAGCATCCTTCAAAAAACTCAGCACACAGAACAATTTTGAAAGACTCAGCACATACCACACTGTGGAAGCACTCAGCACACAGCACCATTTGAAGGACAGTACTGTTGGGTCTTTGTCTGTCCCACAAAAGACGGACGGGGTCCAAGGAAAGGAAAGCTAAGTGCGGCGCTTGCCCATTCCCCAGCCTCCCTAAGCCCGGGAGACAATCAGACACAGCAGGGAACCAAATCCAGCAGGTAGAAAACTCCTTTATTAACAGAGAGCAGCCCCTTTTTAAAGACAAAAAGGGTGGGTGGCATGGTAAAGGAGGAAGAGGAACCAATCACTATCAAGATCACACCCTATCATTCACCTGAGCCTTCAGGGGCTGGTTAGGCCTTGATCGGCAGGTCAATTGGGCTCTATCCACTCAACCCCCTCCCAGTGCCATCTTTGCTGCCCATGTGCTCCACACAGTATAGAGCACCCTGTGTAAAAGACTCAGCACACAGCACTCAAAAAACACCTTGTCCCTCTCTTCTCAAGGGCTCAGCACATAGCAGGACCCTTTGGGATGCATTAGCACACCACACCTTTTGTAGGACTAAGCATATAGTACGTTGTGTAATGGACTCATCATACAGCACCCTTTGAAAAACCCAGGACAGCCCACTCTTCTCAGGGATTCAGCACATAGCACCCTCTGGGATGACTCAGCAAACAGCACCTTTTTGAGGACTCAGCACAAAACTCCCATGTGGGAAGGACCCAGCAAATGGTGCCCTGTGAAGGACTCAGCACATAGCTGTATGTCACAAGTTCAGCTGTCATTAGAATTAGGTTGCTTTCTTCAGTATCACCATTCTTCAGAAACACTGCACAAATCCTACTAGTTCACATTTAGACAGTGTGTTTTTTGGGGGAAGGTGAGCTGGGGGTCTTGAATTCAAAGCCTGAGGGCCCTGTCTCTGAGCTCTTTGGTTCAATGCTAGAGCTCTACCACTTGGAGGCACAGATCCAATTTTTGGGGGGAGTTGTTCTTTCACAGGTCTTATGGTGATAAGTAAGGACAAGTTGGGGTATCCATGGGCAAAGGCTATTAGCTCAACCTAGAGCAGTCCTCTCCCTTCCTTGTGTCCCTGGAAAGCCAGGCTTCCTGGAGCTCTCTTGGCCAAGGGTTGAACAGACTGCTCTGGCATCAGCAATCAGTGTGAGCAAAAGTCAGCTTGGCCCTAGTAACTTGCCCAAATGGAACTCTAAAGGATAATGGCATGGGGCTGCATGTTCTGCGTGGGGCCACCAGGGAGCAGGAGTAGCCCACAATAGGGATAGTACTTGAGAGTTGTGTTTACTCTTGCTTCCCTGGGGCCCCCATCATGCTTCAAAGCCACCCTGGAGAGGAAAGTCCTTGAGACTCTTACCTACAATTAACCATCCAAAAGCAAGTGGGGCTGTGGCTCAAGTGGCACAGCACTAGCCTTCAGCAAGAAAACTCAGGGATAAAGCCTAGGCCCTTAGTTCACACACACACACACACACACACACACACACACACACACACACACACACACATACACACAAAGACGACATGCATGCTAAATCAGAGCTTTCAACACTGCAGTCTTTGGGTATTCTCTACTTTTTCCCCAATAAGCCTGGTGGCTGCTGGCCTAGGTGTTTGGTGTATACAACATCACCTGGCATCTTCAATTTTGGGGCAACAGAATGGCTAGAAGGTCAACCTTCCCCCATCCCAGCTCCTTGATTGGGTCATGGTCTATCCAGGCCCTTTGGGGCTCCTTTACAGACTCGCCAACATTCCTTCAAAAGGCATCACATACTGGGCACTGGTGGCTCATGCCTGTCATCCTAGCTACTCAGGAAGTTGAGATCTGGAGGATCACGATGCCAAGCCAGTCTGGGCAGGACAGTGTATGAGACTCTTATCGATGAACCGTCAGAAAACAAAAGTGGCATTGTGGCTCAAGTGGTAGTGCCAGCCTTGAGAAAAAGAGCTCAGGGACAGCGCTCATGGCCAACAACAACAAGGAGAGGCATTGCATGTTGTCTTTGGGATTGGCATGGCCCAAATATAATTGGAATTAATTATAATTGGAATTAATCAAGTCCTCCAAGACAAAGAAGTACCTCCTTTAGTCCTGTGCTCCTCCATCTCTTCTCACCCCCTGGCCTTGTCCGTGCTTTGGGTCAGCATGGG
>NW_012283632.1:0-8451 GCF_000151885.1 Dipodomys ordii
TGCTAGAGGCTCCACGGGTCCCAGCCAGCAGTGCCATGTTTGAAATGCAGAGCGGGCGCGTGGTGGAGCTTCGCACAGCCTCTGCTCCTCCTCAGCCACCCCCTTAGCCTCAGTGGCCTCCTAACCTGTGGCGGCTGCCGCCTCAGCAGCCACTGCCTCTGCCCTGTTCCCCACACCGGGACTTCAGACTCAGGGCCACCATGGCTGGGCGCCTCCGAGGGGCTGCATGTGGCAATGTGCCTGCCATGCAGGCTCCGCCCGCTCTGCGCTCCAGGCCAGGACCCACACTATGATCGGAGCAGCCGCCAGCCACTGAAGCTGTTTCCATGGGTGCTAGTGCTCATGCTCGCTCTTCTCCTAGCTCTCTCTTGGCCCCACACTCCTCTCCAGGGCCACCCCACCCCTTCTGCACACACACCCGCCCCCTTGGGCCACTGGCCATTGCTGCCACCAAAATGTGCCCCTGGGCCCCCCCCTCCTCCCCTTGGTCCCGCCCTCACCTCTGGCCTCAATTGCAGCCCTGACTGGCTCCTGAGTCTTCTAGACCATGGCACTTGCAGAATTACCTCAGCTCAGCACTACCACAGTACCAGCCTAGGGGATCGAATCTCCCCTCAGCTCCACCGCTGGAGGAGACTCTCCTCCATCCCCTTCCACTCCACACACCAAGCAGGTGCATGGTGACACTCGTGTGTGTGTGTGTGTGTGTGTGTGTGTGTGTGTGTGTGTGTGTGTGTGTGATGGGGATAACCACCTCTCAAGGACTCAGAACATAGCACATTTTGGGATGACTCAGCACACAGCACTCTTCCAAAATCAGCACACAGCACCCTGTGTAATGACTCAGCACACAGCTCCTTTTGAAGGACTCAACATGTAGTATGTTGGGTAGAGTACTCAGCACACAGCACCCTTTGAAGGAGGGAGTCCATAGTCCCAGTGTAAAGGACTCAGTGCATGGCATGCTTTGAAAAACTCAGCACATAGCACTCTTTCCCAGGGACTCATCACACCCTGTGTTGAATCACACTGTGTAAAACACCCAATGCACAGCATCCTTCAAAAAACTAAGCACACAGAACAATTTTGAAGGACTCAGCACATACCACACTGTGAAAGCACTCAGCACACAGCACCATTTGAAGGACAGTACTGTTGGGTCTTCGTCCGTCCCACAAAAGATGGACGGGGTCCAAGGAAAGGAAAGCTAAGTGCGGCGCTTGCCCATTCCCCAGCCTTCCTCAGCCCGGGAGACAATCAGACACAGCAGCGGGGAACCAAATCCAGCAGGTAGAAAACTCCTTTATTAACAGAGAGCAGCCCCTTTTTAAAGACAAAAAGGGTGGGTGGCATGGTAAGGGAGGAAGAGGAACCAATCACTGTCAAGATCACACCCTATCATTCACCTGAGCCTTCAGGGGCTGGTTAGGCCTTGATCGGCAGGTCAATTGGGCTCTGCCCACTCAACCCCCTCCCAGTGCCATCTTTGCTGCCCATGTGCTCCACACAGCATAGAGCACCCTGTGTAAAAGACTCAGCACACAGCACTCAAAAAACACCTTGTCCCTCTCTTCTCAAGGGCTCAGCACATAGCAGGACCCTTTGGGATGCATTAGCACACCACACCTTTTGTAGGACTAAGCATATAGTACGTTGTGTAATGGACTCATCATACAGCACCCTTTGAAAAACCCAGGACGGCCCACTCTTCTCAGGGATTCAGCACATAGCACCCTCTGGGATGACTCAGTAAACAGCACCTTTTTGAGGACTCAGCACAAAACTCCCATGTGGGAAGGACCCAGCAAATGGTGACCTGTGAAGGACTCAGCACATAGCTGTATGTCACAAGTTCAGCTGTCATTAGAATTAGGTTGCTTTCTTCAGTATCACCATTCTTCAGAAACACTGCACAAATCCTACTAGTTCACATTTAGACAGAGTGTGTTTTTGGGGGGAAGGTCAGCTGGGGGTCTTGAATTCAAAGCCTGAGGGCCCTGTCTCTGAGCTCTTTGGTTCAATGCTAGAGCTCTACCACTTGGAGGCACAGATCCAATTTTTTGGGGGAGTTGTTCTTTCACAGGTCTTATGGTGATAAGTAAGGACAAGTTGGGGTATCCATGGGCAAAGGCTATTAGCTCAACCTAGAGCAGTCCTCTCCCTTCCTTGTGTCCCTGGAAAGCCAGGCTTCCTGGAGCTCTCTTGGCCAAGGGTTGAACAGACTGCTCTGGCATCAGCAATCAGGGTGAGCAAAAGTCAGCTTGGCTCTGGTCACTTCCCCAAATGGAACTCTAAAGGATAATGGCATGGGGCTGCATGTTCTGCGTGGGGCCACCAGGGAGCAGGAGTAGCCCACAATAGGGATAGTACTTGGGAGTTGTGTTTACTCTTGCTTCCCTGGGGCCCCCATCATGCTTCAAAGCCACCCTGGAGAGGAAAGTCCTTGAGACTCTTACCTACAATTAACCATCCAAAAGCAAGTGGGGCTGTGGCTCAAGTGGCACAGCACTAGCCTTCAGCAAGAAAACTCAGGGATAAAGCCTAGGCCCTTAGTTCACACACACACACACACACACACACACACACACACAAAGACGACATGCATGCAAAATCAGAGATTTCAACACTGCAGTCTTTGGGTATTCTCTACTTTTTCCCCAATAAGCCTGGTGACTGCTGGCCTAGGTGTTTGGAGTATACAACATCACCTGGCATCTTCAATTTTGGGGCAACAGAATGGCTAGAAGGTCAACCTTCCCCCATCCCAGCTCCTTGATTGGGTCATGGTCTATCCAGGCCCTTTGGGGCTCCTTTACAGACTCGCCAACATTCCTTCAAAAGGCATCACATACTGGGCACTGGTGGCTCATGCCTGTCATCCTAGCTACTCAGGAAGTTGAGATCTGGAGGATCACGATGCCAAGCCAGTCTGGGCAGGACAGTGTATGAGACTCTTATCGATGAACCATCAGAAAACAAAAGTGGCATTGTGGCTCAAGTGGTAGTGCCAGCCTTGAGAAAAAGAGCTCAGGGACAGCGCTCATGGCCAACAACAACAAGGAGAGGCATTGCATGTTGTCTTTGGGATTGGCATGGCCCAAATATAATTGGAATTAATTATAATTGGAATTAATCAAGTCCTCCAAGACAAAGAAGTACCAAGACAAAGAAGTCCTGTGCTCCTCCATCTCTTCTCACCCCCTGGCCTTGTCCGTGCTTTGGGTCAGCATGGGTCTGGCTGGATGGGAGGGCTCCAAGGAAGATCCCAGAGCAATATCACCACCTCTTTCTGCCCTGCTCAACCTACTGCTTCTGCTCATTGCCATAGACCTTCTTCCTGGAATCCATCCATGAGGTCATCATCACCAACATTGTGGTGAGTGGTGGGTCTGAACTAACTAGGGGCACTCAGAGGTGAAAGTAGGTCTGGGACTGGAAGCTTTCACCTTGGGTGTCAGCTGAGGCCATGGCTGACCTTTATTTCATCCTGAGCCTTGCACTGGTGGAAAAACAGTGTGGACTTCACATTGAGTCAAGTAAGATTGGAATCTGGAGGACCACTTGTGTGGAGGAGGATGTGGGAGGGACTCAGGAGCCAGTTGTTGGTACTCTCTTGGGACTCCCCTCTCCCTCTCTCATCCCTCAATGGTAGAAGAGAAACTTCAACTAAAGGTGTGGGAAGAGGGGGCAAAGGAATATTTTGGTGTGAACCAGACTTGTGCTTCATAATCATCCTAACCCCTGTTTCCTATTTATCTGAGGACTGGCCATATGGGTTTGGGAGGGGGAAGAATCATCCTAGCTGAGAATGTGGCTTAGTGGTAGAGTGTTCGCCTAGCATGCCTAAAGCCCTGGGTTCTATTCCACACAGAAAAAGCAGAAGGGGACGTGGGACGAGCCTTGATCAAAAAGAGCTCAGGGAGAGTGGCCAGGCCCTGAGTTCAAGCCCCAAGGCTGGAAGAACAAATCTTTGTTTTTAGGCTTTTTTTTTTTGTTTGAAAACAATTTATTCCTTGTGATAAGCATAACATGGGTCTCTTTCCTGGCCACCAATGGGCCATTAGATGTCCCTTGAGTTTAGGCCAACTCCCTGCAGCTTCTGCCGTACCCTACCCCCAGTTTATCCTTCCCTTCACCCAGCAGATGGAGGCCTGAGAGAAAGCCACTTGGTCACCTATATCTGGTGACTACCAAGGCTTTTGAGAGTCAGTATGTCACATAGAGAGTCATGATCCACATCAGTCTACAGGAGAAAGTGAGGGAGCACTCCTCCCCTGAGCCTGGGAGCTGTGGGCAGATCTGAATGTGGGGCATCTGGGGCAGGATGTGCTCCTTGGGGGAGTCCACTATGGGGTCGGGAACCCTGACCTCTCCTCTGGCAGTTTCCATGCTGTCTTCAAGTTGCAATTCTTCAAAACCTCTCTGCTCCTCCCTCATTTCACCCACAACAGGCCCTGAGGCATCTGAAGCAGTGTTGGTGGTGGGGGCTCAGCCTGTGCTGGCATCTGGAGACTGTTGTCTGTGCTTCTTTTGGGAGGAGTGACAACAGCTCCTGCAGCACTCTCCTCTTCTCCAGCATCTCCTAGGACAGCAAGTGCATGCACTGGGCTTTCTCCCAACACAGCTCATTCAGGACCAGCATCTGCTCTTTACATACCATGAGGGACTCTTCGATAGTTCGGATGTTTGCTGACAGCTGGCTGCATCAATGGGGGAGCTCACCTGCTGGACTCTGGAAGTCCACCTCATCAGGCAGGTCATGGACAAAGCAGATTTTCTTTTCAGATGCCCATGTGTCCCGCTTCCCATCCCCACACATGCTGTGGTGGATCTCATGGGGCTGAGGGCCTGTGGCTTCAGCTAAGTCTGGCACTGAGCTGCTGGGTCGGCCAGGGGGCAACTGCAGCTGGCCCGCCATTCTTGTGTCAGGAGTTTCCCCCTGTGGATCTCATCCTCCAAGAGCTTCTCGCCGAGCCATATCACTCTTGGTCTGGGGAACATCTCCATCCTCTGTGATGATCACATCGCGATTGGGGCGGTGGGGAGAGAATTGCCTCCTTACCTTTTGCTTCTCCAGGCCTCATGCCTTCCCCTTCCACAGGGAAAACCAGGAAGCTCAGCTGGGCCTGCAGGCACTCCTCCTGTGATCTGGTGGCTTCCAGGCACTTGAGAGTGTCCTGCCACTTCAGGGACACCACCTGGTCCCTCCAGTTTGTTGAGCCCTTCACTTGCTTCAGCTGCTCCAGCAGCTGGGTCTGCCTCTCTAAGTGCTGCTACAGGGCCTCCTTCTCAGAGCACAGTCATTCATTGGAGACAATGTGTCATTCACAGGAGGCTCTGAACTCCTGCACTGGCCTAGGGACTGCTCCTTTTCTCCTGAGCTGCTTGGCTCTCTCTCTCAGCCACCACTATCCATTTCTCTATCTTCTCCTCTGAGCAGTCCAACTGTTCCCGCAGATGTTTCTTCATCTGCTGCTCTGAGTCCAGGATGCTGGCGAGCTCCTCCTTCTCACTGCTCACCCTGTGGAGAGCGTCCCACAGCAGGGCCAGCTTGTCCTCCAGTTGTCCATCCCACACACATGCTCATCGTGGGGTCTCAGGGATTTCTTGCCGATCCTAGGCTTTCTCCTCCAGTCTCTGCAGTTGCTCCTGCTGCTCCACGTTTGAAGACAGAGACTGGTTTTCCTGGACCTGGATGTGAAGTTGTTCCTCCAGGTTTTTCAATTCCATCTCCTTGCTGTAGGCTTGGGCTTGCAGATGCCACTAGGCCTGAGATGGTCCCGTGGGGGAATGTGGCTTTACCAGTTTCCTTCTCAGTTCCCACAGCTCATTCCCTAGGTCCAACACATGCCTTGCCCCTCATTTCTTCTCCTCTGTCAGTTGGTTCACCCATTGGGTCAGCCGCCATGCCTGTTCCTTCCGTGTAGACTTCTCAATGCTCAGGTCTCCATGAAGGTGTCTCTCTCCAGATTCGCTGTGGTCACCAGCCAGCTCAGGTTGTCCAGTAGTCTCTTCAGTACCTCACTCCCCTCCAGCACTTGTTGGAACTTGGATATTCTCTTCTTCATGTTGCTCCTCTGTATCCACAGCACTTCCAGCTTCTCCTGCAACTCTGTGTTCACTTGTTCCAGGTCATCGAAGCTTCTGGTCTTTTCCTAGAGCTGAAGGGTCACATCATTCAGCTGTTCGAAGAATATTTTGGTCTCCTTCTTTGCAACAGTGACCATAGAAGCTATTTTCTCCAGCTCTACAATGGGCCACTCTGTAGCTTGCAGGCCGTTGGTGAGAGCTTGGTGCTCCCTTTCTCTGTCATCAGTGTCCTGCTGCACTTGGGCCAGTGCACATTGTAAATCACTTTCTGCTGAAACCAACTGCTGTATGGGTGCCTTGTGGATCTCTACCTCCATTTTTGGTGCTGCATGTATCTGGGCTATCTTCTCCCTCTCTTACTTCCATTGATCCTGTGGGTCTGTCTTTCCCTGCTTCAGTGGTTGGATCTTCACAAAGAGTGCCTGGTTTCTTCTTTTCTGTGGTCCAGGGTGGGCACCACATTCCAGTAGCACCTCTGTGGATCCTTGGTGGTATTGGGACCTTTCACACTCTGGACACTGGTGGCTGTGACTGTGTCCAAAGCAAGGGAGGCCCATGGTCGGCATCACCTTTAGCCAGACTCTCCATTCAATCCGGCTCCCCAGTGGTGTTTGTCTTGGGGATCCCTCCCTTTTTCATGTTCTTTGTTTTCTTGAATAGTTCAAGTCTGTCAGGAGGATACTGCTGGTGTTCTTGGGGCAGTTTCTTGCCCACAATTCTCCCATTGACTCTTATTGTTTCAGACATCTGAGCAATGGGATAGGAAAGTTGGGCTGTCCACATTCTCAAGCTCTAGGAAATCCTCTATTCTCCCACTCAATGACTAGGACATCATTTCCTACTCTACCTCAAAGTCACCTGGAGTCTCTTGCTCACCACTCAGCCACCTCTACCTTCCTCAACTGCTGGTAGTGGTGTCAACCAACAGAGGGAAACCCTGGTGCTACTGGGAAGCATGGAATGTGGGCGTGGCCACTATTCTTGTATCTATTGGTCAAAAAGAACAATGAAAGAATGAGGGTGTGCCCGGAATTCTGGGATGCAGAGAGAATGGATGGAGTCAAGATGACAGCAGCCCCTTTGCCAGTTGGGGACAAGATGGAGACCTGCTTTAGCCAGTTGGCTGCACAGATTGTTGTGTATGTCTCTTTGTTGCCAGTCCTAGAACTTGAACTCAGGATCTTGGCTCAGTCCATGAGCTGTTCTTGCTCAAGATTAGCCCTCTACCACTGGAGCCACATAGCTCTACTTCTGGCTTTGTTGGCATTGAGGTTGGACAGGGGTCTCAAGGACTTTCCTGCCTAGGGTGACTTTGACCATAATCCTCCTATCACAGCCTTGTAAGTATCAAGGAGGACTGGTGAGAGCCACTGGTGCCTGGCTAATCATTGTTCGGGATTATGGCTTCCCCAGTAGCCTGCAAGCTTTCAGCAATGTAAGATGAAGTAGCCTTTGGAGCTGGATCATTCAGACCTTGATGACCATGGTGCAAAAGAAGAAAATGTAAAAACGCCATCCCACCACTCTTTTTCTGTGCACCCTCCCCCCCCACCCTGCACAAAGCCTGAAGTTCTAGGATCACAGGGTAGGCTGTGTTTCCAGGGGCTGCACCCCAGCCTATGGTGATGAAAGCTGAGGCACGGTTGCCATGACCTGAGTTCAAGAACATGTTTGGCAATACAAGCAAAAAAAAAATAGCTCCCTGGCTTGCAATTCACACTGTTTCTCCTACCTTTGAATTTGAACTTAAGGCCTGGGTAACTCTGAAGCACTGTGGACAAAGGGGAAGCTCACCATGCTTGAAGACAAGAAAGTAAGGCCTGGTCCCTAGGCCTGAATTCAAGCACCCACCCCAGAAACATTCTATTTATATATATTGTAAAGTTAGATTTGTACTTACATATAGATGGTCAGTCCATATCCTGTTTGTCGTGGTTGTTTATTGTATTTCTGTTTTATTCATTTATTTTCCATTTTTATTGTGAAAATACTGTACAGAGGGGTTACAATTAAATGGGCAAGATAATAAGTATATTTCTTATCAAGCATTGTAGCCTCCTCCCTTTTTTCCCCATCAGATCCCTTCCCATCCTCCTCTCAGCCCCCCCACAATCCTCCCCGCTCCATCCCCCCTGTAAGCCTCCTATCCCCACCCCCAGCACTAAAGTTGTAAAGTTCGTTTTTGACTTGTACATCTCATTGTTGCAATGAGTCCACCTGTATCCCTATTAAACGATTTGTTTTTCCCCTTCCGCTCCACAAATTATACCTACATCAAATACAGTGAAAGCAGGAGTTACACTGTAGGGGAGGGACATACAAAACGACAAAGAAATAATCTTTATAAATGTGTTAGAAACA
>NW_012283633.1:0-4401 GCF_000151885.1 Dipodomys ordii
TCACATTGGGGGGGGGGCGGATTCTCCTCCTTACCTTTTGTTTCTCAAGGGCTCATGCCTTCACCTTGCACAGGGAAAGCCAGGAAGCTCAGCTGGGCCTGCAGGCACTCCTCCTGTGATCTGGTGGCTTCGAGGCACTTGAGAGTGTCCTGCCACTTCGGGGACACCACCTGGTCCCTTCAGTTTGTTGAGCCCTTCACTTGCTTCAGCTGCTCCAGCAGCTGAGTCTGCCTCTCTAAGTGCTGTTGTAGAACCTCCTTCTCAGAGCACAGTCGCTCATTGGAGACAATGTGTCATTCACAGGAGGCTCTGAACTCCTGCACTGGCCCAGTGACTGCTCCTGCTGCTCCTGAGCTGCTTGGCTCTCTCTCTCAGCCACCACTATCCATTTCTCTATCTTCTTCTCTGAGCAGTCCTACTGTTCCCACAGGTGTTTCTTCATCTGCTGCTCTGAGTCCAGGATGCTGGCGAGCTCCTCCTTCTCATTGCTCACACTGTGGAGAGCGTCCCACAGCAGGGCCAGCTTTTCCTCCTGTTGTCCATCCCACACACATGCTCATCGTGGGGTCTCAGGGATCTCCTGCTGATCCTAGGCTTTCTCCTCCAGTCTCTGCAGTTGCTCCTGCTGCTCCACGTTCTGAAGACAGAGACTCTGGTTTTCCTGGACCTGGATGTGAAGTTGTTCCTCCAGGTTCTTCAATTCCATCTGCTTGCTGTAGGCCTGTGCTTGCAGCTGCTGCTTGGCCTGAGATGGTCCCTGGGGTGGCCCGTGGCATTACCGGCTTCCTTCTCAGTTCCCACAGCTCATTCCCTAGGTCCAACACATGCCTTGCCCCTCATTCCTTCTCCTCTGTCAGTTGGTTCACCCATTGCATCAGCTGCCATGCCTCCTCCTTCCATGCGGACCCCTTAATGCTCAGGTTCTCCATCAAGGTGTCTCTCTCCAGATTCGATGTGGTCACCAGCCAGCTCAGGTTGTCCAGTAGTCTCTTCAGTACCTCACGCCCCTCCAATGCTTGTTGGAACTTGCATATTCTCTTCTTCATGTTGCTCCTCTGTATCCCCAGCACTTCCAGCTTCTCCTGCAACTCTGTGTTCACTTGTTCCAGGTCATCAAAGCTTCAGGCATTTTCCTCCAGCTGAAGGGTCACATCATTCAGCTGTTCGAAATACATTTTGGTCTCCTTCTTTGCAGCAGTGATCACAGAAGCTGCTATCTCCAGCTCTGCCACACGCCACTCTGTAGCTTGCAGGCAGCTGGTGAGAGCTTCGCGCTCCCTTTCTCTGTCATCAGTGGCCTGCTGCACTTGGGCCAGTGCACATTGTAAATCACTTTCTGCTGAAACCAACAGCTGCATGGGTGCCTCGTGGATCTCAACCTCCAGTTTTGGTGCTGCATGTATCTGGGCTATCTTCTCCCTCTCTTACTTCCATTGATCCTGCGGGTCTGTTTTTCCCTGCTTCAGTGGTTGGATCTTCACAAAGAGTGCCTGGTTTCTTCTTTTCTGTGGTCCAGGGTGGGTACCACATTCCAGTAGCACCTCTGTGGATCCTCGGTGGTATTGGGACCTTTCACACTCTGGACACTGGTGGCTGTGACTGTGTCCAAAGCAAGGGAGGCCCATGGTCGGCATCACCTTTAGCCAGACTCTCCATTCAATCCGGCTCCCCAGTGATTTTTGTCTTGGGGATCCCTCCCTTTTTCATGTTCTTTGTTTTCTTGAATAGTTCAAGTCTGTCAGGAGGATACTGCTGGTGTTCTTGGGGCAGTTTCTTGCCCACAATTCTCCCATTGACTCTTATTGTTTCAGACATCTGAGCAATGGGATGGGAAAGTTGGGCTGTCCACATTCTCAAGCTCTAGGAAATCCTCTATTCTCCCACTCAATGACTAGGACATCATTTCCTACTCTACCTCAAAGTCACCTGGAGTCTCTTGCTCACCACTCAGCCACCTCTACCTTCCTCAACTGCTGGTAGTGGTGTCAACCAACAGAGGGAAACCCTGGTGCTACTGGGAAGCATGGAATGTGGGCGTGGCCACTATTCTTGTATCTATTGGTCAAAAAGAACAATGAAAGAATGAGGGTGTGCCCGGAATCCTGGGATGCAGAGAGAATGGATGGAGTCAAGATGACAGCAGCCCCTTTGCCAGTTGGGGACAAGACGGAGACCTGCTTTAGCCAGTTGGCTGCACAGATTGTTGTGCATGTCTCTTTGTTGCCAGTCCTAGAACTTGAACTCAGGATCTTGGCTCAGTCCATGAGCTGTTCTTGCTCAAGATTAGCCCTCTACCACTGGAGCCACATAGCTCTACTTCTGGCTTTGTTGGCATTGAGGTTGGACAGGGGTCTCAAGGACTTTCCTGCCTAGGGTGACTTTGACCATAATCCTCCTATCACAGCCTTGTAAGTATGAAGGAGGACTGGTGAGAGCCACTGGTGCCTGGCTAATCATTGTTCGGGATTATGGCTTCCCCAGTAGCCTGCAAGCTTTCAGCAATGTAAGATGAAGTAGCCTTTGGAGCTGGATCATTCAGACCTTGATGACCATGGTGCAAAAGAAGAAAATGTAAAAACGCCATCCCACCACTCTTTTTCTGTGCACCCTCCCCCCCCACCCTGCACAAAGCCTGAAGTTCTAGGATCACAGGGTAGGCTGTGTTTCCAGGGGCTGCACCCCAGCCTATGGTGATGAAAGCTGAGGCACGGTTGCCATGACCTGAGTTCAAGAACATGTTTGGCAATACAAGCAAAAAAAAAAAAAATAGCTCCCTGGCTTGCAATTCACACTGTTTCTCCTACCTTTGAATTTGAACTTAAGGCCTGGGTAACTCTGAAGCACTGTGGACAAAGGGGAAGCTCACCATGCTTGAAGACAAGAAAGTAAGGCCTGGTCCCTAGGCCTGAATTCAAGTACCCACCCCAGAAACATTCTATTTATATATATTGTAAAGTTAGATTTGTACTTACATATAGATGGTCAGTCCATATCCTGTTTGTCGTGGTTGTTTATTGTATTTCTGTTTTATTCATTTATTTTCCATTTTTATTGTGAAAATACTGTACAGAGGGGTTACAATTAAATGGGCAAGATAATAAGTATATTTCTTATCAAGCGTTGTAGCCTCCTCCTTTGTTTCCCCATCAGATCCCTTCCCATCCTCCTCTCAGCCCCCCCACAATCCTCCCCGCTCCATCCCCCCTGTAAGCCTCCTATCCCCACCCCCCGCACTAAAGTTGTAAAGTTCGTTTTTGACTTGTACATCTCATTGTTGCAATGAGTCCACCTGTATCCCTATTAAACGATTTGTTTTTCCCCTTCCGCTCCACAAATTATACCTACATCAAATACAGTGAAAGCAGGAGTTACACTGTAGGGGAGGGACATACAAAACGACAAAGAAATAATCTTATAAATGTGTTAGAAACAATCTCAAGAAAGGAAAAAAAATATTTGAGTACATATCTTAAGGTTCATTTCCCTAACATCACCTTATCTGAACTTTTCTGCTTGACTCAGACATATACTAGATATTGCAAATAAGAGAAACCATGGGATCTATGTTTCTTTGGACTTGGCTTACTTCACTTGATATAATTTTTTCCAAGTCTTTCCATTTCCTAATAAATGGGGCAATGTCATTCTTTCTGATAGAGGCATAGAATTCTATTGTGTATATATACCACATTTTCTTGATCCATTCATCTACTGAGGGGCACCTGGGTTGGTTCCATATCTTAGCTATAGTAAATGGTGCTGCAATAAACATAGTCATGCTGGTAGCTTTAGTGTGGTCTTGTTTGTAAACATTTGGGTAAATGCCCAAAAGTGGGTTTGCTCGGTCACAGGGGAGCTCTATGTGGAGTCTTTTGAGGACCCTCCATACTACTTTCCAAAGTGGCTGAACAAGTTTACATTCCCACCAACAATGAAGTAAGGTTCCCTTCTGTCCACATCCCCTCTAGCATCTGTTGTAAGAGTTCTTGATTCTTGCCATTCTAACTGGGGTGAGGTGGTATGTCAATGTTGTTTTGATTTGTATTTCTTTTATGGCTAGGGAGGTTGAGCCTTTCTTCATGTGTCTATTGGCCATGCTTTTTCCTCTTCAGAGAAGTTTCTCTTTAAATCTTTAGCCCACTTATTTATTGGGCAGTTGTTTCTTTGAGGATTTGTTGTTGGGGGATTTAATTTTTTTAGTTCCAAGTATATTTTAAGATATGAGATTTTTATTGATTGTGATGACACATATTGCATTTATGATATTGATGAAAAACCCATCACATAGTATCTAGATTTGTAGATGTGTTTCTTCCATCATGTGTGACACCCAGGACTCTCAGAGAAAAGGAAAAAAGGTATCCCACTTAGCTTCTTGCTCCATGATCCAATTGTTGGCAG
>NW_012283634.1:0-3322 GCF_000151885.1 Dipodomys ordii
TAACTCATACTTCAGAAAATGACAGCTAGCTCAAGAGGGAGTCACTCAGGCCTCAGTCTCCTCAAAGTCAGTGATAAAAAGATCAAATATTGCATAATTCTACTTATATCAGTTACATAGAACAATCAAATTGATAGGAAGTAAAATCATACTTGATGGAGATCTTGAAGCAGACGAGAGTGGAAAATTATTTTAATGAATATAGAATTTTAATCTTGGAGGATGAAAAGAGTGTGGACATCGAATGTATACAATATTTTAACTATACTTACTACTACTATGCTGTATTCTTAAAATAATTAAGATAAGAAAACCTGGGAGAGGAGAAGAAAGAGAATGATGAAGGAGTAAATATAATCAGGGTACATTGTATACCTATGTGGATATATCAAAATGAAATCCACTTATATAACTAGGTAATGCTAATACAAAGTGTAAAAAAGATGATAAATTTTGAGTTGCTTGCATTTGACCACAATTACTGATAAAAAAAAGAAAAAACAACCCCAGGTTGGGAAAACATTTAAATTGCCTGTAAGCAATAAACCTGGGTTCAAAACTATATCTCACTTCAATGTGTGAAGCTGTTTTTTTTTAATGTAATGAGAGAAGGCTCAGGGAAATCATCTCTTTTGTACAAAATAGTCAATTTGCAGTAATTTGGATGTTATCATACACATTTAAAAAATATAATAGCATATGTAGCATCTGAGATATGTTTCCTCTTTTTTTTAAGCTTCAAAGTAGTTTCTAGTTGCACAGAAAATGCATCATCTATTCTGTTTACAAAACAGTAAAACATTAGAGGTGACGTCCATAGCCCTTGATATACATGGCCAAACATGTCAGGTGCCTACCATAACATCCACCCTTCATTTCTGAATCAATAGAGACACCTTTCCATTTAACTGAACCCCAGGCTAAGTAAAATAGTGATAACATTTCCCAATGGTGATAATATTTAGATAACGATACAGAGAAAAATGTTACCTGATAGCTTCTAGAATATTGTCTTAAAGGACAGTCTGCACATGTTCTGTATTTCTTTATTTCCTTCTTTCTGTTCCTTCACCTCACTTCCTCGAACTTGAAAGTGATTAAGGGCATTTTAGCTTTCACCTTGGGACAAGACAGTGAGGGCTGTATCCTAATGTTGGGGTATGCCTCCATGTTCTTGGAATCTCCATGCTTTTCCTGTCTTCCTCTGGACTTTCAACAGATAAGAGATTAAACTATTATTAGTTGCATTGTTATGATACATTTGAGTTCTCCTTTCCTTAAGATACCTACACTGTGGATATGCACTCACAGAAAATACATTGTATTGCATATATATATATATATATATATCCTTTAGGTAGTTGTACAAAGGGTCATCACTCAACAAGTCAGTTATCAGTCCTTCATAATTTTTCTTTCAAAATGACATTACCAGTTATATAAAGAACACACGTACTGCTACTAAGAACTTGCTTCATCTGCAGTTAAATTCCTAAGTATATGCTTTCAGATGCACAAATATGATCTTCGGCCTGAATTTAGCTCACAATGTACCTTCAGGAGAAAGTACTTCCCACAACAAAATACAGGACTATGAAGATAATACAAGCACTCAGGAATGGTGGCCCCTACTTCACCTGACTTTAGAACTACAGTCCAGTTATTTCTCTG
This sequence comes from Dipodomys ordii, assembly GCF_000151885.1. Taxonomy (NCBI): domain Eukaryota; kingdom Metazoa; phylum Chordata; class Mammalia; order Rodentia; family Heteromyidae; genus Dipodomys; species Dipodomys ordii. The sequence goes on from NW_012283634.1 coordinate 1,672, forward strand.
CCCTAGATTTGCTAATGGTATCTTACCATATTGGCTCAAAGCAGAACTGAATTTGCCTTCTGTAAGGAGAAATCAAGTTGCATTCAAGGTAAGTATACAAGTTTAGGTCAGAGGGCTTTGCTGTTTCAAACAGCTATTTGGGCATTCAGTCTCTCTGTCAGCATAGTGTCTCAAGGGAGACCAGCACTCTGTGAGTAACAAGTGTAGATGTGCCACTCAGAGAGAGTTATACCACTTCAGCTGGGTAGTTATGGATAACAGGTGATGGTTGGAATTGGCTCCAACACGGCGGGGATGAATGACTCAGCAAAAAATACACATCTTGTTCCCATCAGGCTTCAGGTGCTAATGCATGTGCTGTTTCTGACTATGGTCTGGGGCATGTCCCTTTACCTTCCATCCAACAAAAGTGTTTTCCCCACTTGTGCTTTGAGACGGGGCATCCAATAAGGAAACTTCCTACTCATGCTCTGAGACTGGGACACCAATCACGAGATGCCATGCAGCACAAGCCCACCCCTTGACCAATCAATCCAGGAACATGCCCTGTGGGGCAGAGTCAAAGGGCTCTACATATACTCAGGATGTGGGCTTCTTCAGATCAGCTTTTGGCTTCTCCTTTTGCTGAGGGGTCTGTTTCACTGCTCTCTTTTTGCTTTGAAGAAAACCTGTTTTGGGGGGAGATAGGAAGAGAAAAATACAAATTGAATCAATAGGGATACAGTGAGATGAGATGTACAACACGCTATGGTGAAAAACAAACTTTACAACTTTTGAAGCAGGGTGGGGGGGTTGAAATGGAGAGTTGGGAAGGTGAAATGGAGAGGTGGTGGTGAAATGGGGAGGTGAGGGGTGAAATGGGGAGGTGGGTTGAAGTGGGGGGAGGTGGGGTGGAGGAAGTGTAGTTGTGGAGATTGGAGGTCAGAGATGGTAGGGGAAAAACAAAGGAGGAGGCAACAATGCTCATGTAATTATAACCCCTCTGTATGGTATTTTCACAAGAAAAAACTTATCTTTTGAAAAAAAATTCTGTTCTCAAATTCTTTAAAGAAAACAAACCTGAGGGTCTGGGGGTTTAGCCCAGCAGAAGGGCGCCCAGAAGAATGTAATGAGCACCCTGTAAGACTTCTTAAAAGCTGCTTAACTCCTGTAAGAGGGAATAGAAGACTGCCAGGCAGGCAGGATTGCCTAAGATGTGGGAAGCGTTCTCATACTCTTCATCTAGAGGGCTAGAAAACATATTGATCTGCTAGCTGCCTCAAGCAATTCAGAAAGTGTCTTGCATTTTCTAAAACCTAAATCCAAACTTTCAACTTTTCCTTCCCACCAAGAATTCTCCTTCAGGCATCTTCCTACCATAGTGTCTTGGCATCTTGGAAATGCTCTGCCCCAGAAATGTGGCATCAAGAGAGTGCCCTGTGGTCAGCCAAGCAGCTAGGATCTGACTGATTCATCCATATCTCTTAAAATGCTACAGCCCACTCTGTGTTCTTTGCTCTGTGCTCAATATGTGTGCTTAAGTCCACAGCTACGTGCCTCCACTTTCTAGTAGCCATAGGAGCAGAAGTACAAGGCAGGTTCTTTATATGAAGCAGCCACACACAGCTGTTGGTTTCATAACCACCCACTGAGGTGGGTTGCCTAAGGGATG
>NW_012283635.1:0-1368 GCF_000151885.1 Dipodomys ordii
CTCACAGGGAACCAGGGCATAAGATAAATTAAGCCATTGATTTTTCTTTGGAGGCCGTATATGAACATAGCGATGAGATAGTTCCCCTGGGGCTGGCATTACTTGTTAGTGAGGTCCCGTTCTCCCGAAGGGAGCAAGCTTCATCCCTGGACAATGGAATATCTGTCTGAGCGAATCACTCAGACCTAAGGGGGCTAGTCCATTAAGCTGAAACTGTAGGACGGCTGTTCCTTCGCTCTAATTAAAGTATTCCTGTATCCCCCACCCTGGCCACAGCCTGAAGTTCTAGGATCACAGGGTAGGCTGTGTTTCCAGGGGCTGCACCCCAGCCTATGGTGATGAAAGCTGAGGCACGGTTGCCATGACATGAGTTCAAGAACATGTTTGGCAATACAAGCAAAAAAAAAAATAGCTCCCTGGCTTGCAATTCACACTGTTTCTCCTACCTTTGAATTTGAACTTAAGGCCTGGGTAACTCTGAAGCACTGTGGACAAAGGGGAAGCTCACCATGCTTGAAGACAAGAAAGTAAGGCCTGGTCCCTAGGCCTGAATTCAAGTACCCACCCCAGAAACATTCTATTTATATATATTGTAAAGTTAGATTTGTACTTACATATAGATGGTCAGTCCATATCCTGTTTGTCGTGGTTGTTTATTGTATTTCTGTTTTATTCATTTATTTTCCATTTTTATTGTGAAAATACTGTACAGAGGGGTTACAATTAAATGGGCAAGATAATAAGTATATTTCTTATCAAGCATTGTAGCCTCCTCCCTTTTTTCCCCATCAGATCCCTTCCCATCCTCCTCTCAGCCCCCCCACAATCCTCCCCGCTCCATCCCCCCTGTAAGCCTCCTATCCCCACCCCCAGCACTAAAGTTGTAAAGTTCGTTTTTGACTTGTACATCTCATTGTTGCAATGAGTCCACCTGTATCCCTATTAAACGATTTGTTTTTCCCCTTCCGCTCCACAAATTATACCTACATCAAATACAGTGAAAGCAGGAGTTACACTGTAGGGGAGGGACATACAAAACGACAAAGAAATAATCTTATAAATGTGTTAGAAACAATCTCAAGAAAGGAAAAAAAATATTTGAGTACATATCTTAAGGTTCATTTCCCTAACATCACCTTATCTGAACTTTTCTGCTTGACTCAGACATATACTAGATATTGCAAATAAGAGAAACCATGGGATCTATGTTTCTTTGGACTTGGCTTACTTCACTTGATATAATTTTTTCCAAGTCTTTCCATTTCCTAATAAATGGGGCAATGTCATTCTTTCTGATAGAGGCATAGAATTCTATTGTGTATATATACCACATTTTCTTGATCCATTCATCTACTGAGGGGCACCTGG